>NC_057938.1:3727353-4027353 GCF_018555375.3 Anguilla rostrata | reverse complement strand
AAATTTAAATAAGCAATTTTTATTGAAATGTCATTATTAACACCGCACTATGAAATGTATGTGAATCATAAATAAGATCACAGACATTAATATTCCAGAAACATAGCACAGCATGCTATATTATTGGATCAGATTTTTCATTTTTTATGAATCTAAATGTTGATATTCTGAAGGCTACAACCTGTATTTCTAAGCGTGCGACCCAAGTCGTTAAAAACAAAAAATATAAATTATTAAAAATATTAATTGCTGATGATTTTCCTCTGGTGTGTAATTAATATTCACCACGTGCAAGTTGCAGCCCATTCAGGACTGGTTCCACGGTGCCGCCCGTTTAACGATTAATTATTCAAAAGCAACACGGGAGCCGCCGCTTCCAGACGCCCCTCGCTTTTGATTTGCGAGCGAATAAAGTCCTCCTTTAATCCGTAACAGTGTGGGAAAGGAACAGAAGCCTTTTCTCCACAAATCTCGTACCTTTTTTCTGTGACCTGAGCCGGCTCGCGGGTTCGAGGGAGTTAGCGATAGCGCTAAGCTGCCCGCGAGGTGTGTGGGGGGGCTGTCACACTGCCAGGTTCCCACACTTCTGGGCGCGCGTTTAAAAAAAAAATAAAATAAAAAATACGCTTCTCCAGGAGCTAATGGAGGAGGGATACATGACCTATGACCTTAAGGGAGAAAACTCTTCTCTCGAGGCCCTTTCTTTTATCGTTCAAAGCATGACAATCGTCCTCTTTTACCGTGACGCGCAGTTCTGCCCAAACGCAGGACCGGCAGAAGAGGGACGGGGGGGGGGGGGGGTTGGGGGAGGGGGGCATCATTGACTGGGTTTTCAGCGGCACCAAGCTGTCAAGCTCAAAGTCGTGTATTACTGACACACAGAACCAGGAAGGCCACGTGCCATTTTATTTACGGGGACTTGGAATTTTTACCTTTTGGCTGACTGGGGGGGGGGGTCAGGGGTGGGGGAGCTGTCAAACTGAAAGGGGTGGTGGGGGGGGCAGGTAGCTCTCAAGGTCTCCTCTCTTGGGTATGTATTCCTGACTAGAAACTACAGGGTTTTATAGAGACCAGATACCTCCCTTTATGCTGCTGAACCTGCTGTCAACAATGCATAGCAAAGGCTAGCCTTGAGTTAATCTGTCTGAGGGAGGGAGAGAGGGAGAGAGAGAGAGAGAGACAGCAGGAGAGAGTGAGGGAGAGAGAGAGAGAGAGGGAGAGAGAGAGAGACTGGCACTGATACAGAAACTATGGGCATCACCTCCATGAGAGAGAGAGAGAGGAGAGAGGGAGAGAGAGAAAGAACAGAGAACTTAGTGAGCAAGAGAGAGAGTGGGAGAGGGAGAGAGAAAGAGAGCAGGAAAGAGAGAGAGAGTGAGGGAGCAAGAGAAAGGGAGTAGGAGAGAGAGAGAGATGTTGTAGGTCAGCACCATGAAGACAATCCTTGTATGTGTTCCAGCTCCTGAAGTCCAAAACCACCGGGGCCCCAAAGAGGCCAGTTAGCGGCATTTTTCTTTTTCTTTTTTTTAGGTCACAGGCAGAACGTTGGGAAAACGCAGGACGGCATTAGCATATTAACAGCGTTAGGCACTCGCAAGGGGCTGAGCACATTACCTGAGTCCAGACATAAATTTAACGATGAGGAAAATAACAAACATTATATAATCAACATGTACATACTTAATTACATTTGATGCACCTCTATCAAGCCTTACCATGTATTAATGCATGCATTATTAATATACACGTGCCTAAGTCACTAACGCACCTCTAAGCTGTTCCTCGTTCAATGCAATGACCTACTTCAGATATTCAGATTATACTTGCGACAATTGGACCCTCCGCCAGGCCTTTTCTTATTATAATAAATTATAACTCCCCAGAAAGTCAAAAAGTTTTTTTTTTCCCTCTCTCTTCCTCTCACACTCAACCTACCATCTTATTTTTATCTTGAAGGGGCGACGTCTTATTTCTGAGCTTGGCGTTTTATCTCGTCTTCTTTTCTCTCGCGCGCGGTTGGTTAACCCCGGTCGGCGGGGGGGGGGGGCACCGCTGGGATTTCAATAAAGGTCCGCGGCGCGGGAGGTCGGCGTCTGAAAATTAAATTCGGCCAACTCTGAACCGGAGCGGCGCGGCGGGGGCAGCATCAAAGCCTGCCTCCTCCTCCTCCTCCTCCTCCGCGCCGCCCTCCTCTTCCTCCGTCGCGCTTTCGATATTAAAGAGCCGTCCTCGTTCCGTACGGTCAGGCCGGTGGCGGCGGCAGCGCCCGGAGTTCCGTCCACCCTTCCCAGAATGCAGCAGGCCTTTCGTACGCAAGCCCGGCGTCCTATCTGCCGCCGACTGGAAATTTGACTAATGGGTTTCGGCGTTCTGTTGAAGGCATCTGTGGAATGAGGCGCGATTCAAATCCCCTTTCATGATTAGTCAAACTGACAGCGCAGACGTCTACCAGCTGGTCTATTGTTACAGTATCCTGCAGGAGCGGGCTTATCTTTAGAGGGAAATTTATTTTATCATTTTTATTTTTTTTTAGAAAGGTCTAGAAAAGGCAGAGGTCCAGCCCTTCAGAGACCGATAATTAATGATGTTGCCTTGGGGACAGTGCGCTCATATCACAGAACTATTATTAAACACTCCGACAAAGAGGCTTCCAAACTTTGAACAGCAAATAAATAAAACATAAATTACCATCAGAATGTCATTTAAATGGCTAAATACAAGTTTTGTTTCTTCTTAGTGCGGGAAAACAAAGGGAGGATGAATGTTTATTTGAAGTGCAGTCTCGTTGCATTGCGGGGGTATTTCCAGCACTATTTATGAACATGTTCTTGAAAGCCGGCCTCTTCAAAAGGGAGTGAAAAGCCAGAGAAGCAAGGGACCGGGGGGAAGGGGGGGGGGGGGGGCATGGGTGTCTAACAGACGGAAATTATGGCACAGGTGCTTAGGGCTTCCACTGCAGACAGACGCAAGCCCGCTATTCATCTACCTATATCTTGACAAACATTATTCTAAGACACATTAGCATGAGGGACACTTGGTACACTTGAGCGCACATTAAGGGGACGCATTGCAGTTTAGCCAAAGTAAACTGCCTGTAATACTCCTGCTGCAGACTAACGTCCACTGCGTAGTCAGATTGTTTCTAAAGAAGTGTTGAACGATGAAGTGAATCAAGTATTAAAACAATGTTCAGGCCACATATGTTAACGTGTTCAAACTGCTTTGAGGCGGAAATATTGCATTGCATAGCGGGGAGTTCTGAACCACGAAATAGCCAGCACGGTTAAGCTACTCGGTGTTAAAACAACTAAGGCTAAGGTGGGCTTAAAATGGCCAGGGTTATTTGTGCGGCTAAGGTGTGAGGACCTCCTTGCCACACACCAGGCATCGACGAGTTACCAGTTGTTTCCAGGGAGAGATGCCCCACTCCCTCCGATCAGAGCTGATCGCCTCAGCACACTGTGTGGCAGGAAGTGTGAAAAATCATCTGTGGTAGCAGCTGCGATCCCATTGGCTGGAACACGGCGTGGAGGGATATCACATTCAGTGTTTGTTTATGTTCCCCTGACAATGGGCGCACCACTACGAAGACAACATGCATGACTGCACCTTGCACTTTGAACAAAAAACACACACACACACACACACAAAAACATCCACAAGTTTTGCTGTGAAAGCGTGCATGCTAAGTTTCACACAATGTTCAGGTTCACAGACTCCTGCTTGAACCCAAACAAGAGCACCTCCGGGATGTCCTCTGGATTGGCACCCGTGACTCTGTGTGACATCGCGGGCACAGCTACATGTATCCAGCTGTGTGCAGGACGCCCTGCTGACTGGTAGCCCATTTCAAAAAGATAATAATCACCCCTTGTCCATACCCTGTCAGGCGTGAGCATTTTCTGGGAGCAAACAGAAGACAAACAACAGGCTGAGCTTCTTATGTGGGGGGGAAAAAAAAACAAAAAAACAAACAGACCTCCTACGGTTCCTTTGAATTGAGTACATGGTTTGAAAATGGCTCTTGGCATTTTATAATTAAAAGAAAAAAAAACAGCCATTAATTGTTCATAACTGAGCTATTGATATACGGAAACACATTCATTTTATTTCACTTCTATTGTTTTTGGTCCCTGAACAAAGCCAGCTATTTCTTGCCGGTGCGTACTCATAACCACCGTGTGTGTCAAGGCCATTAACACACTAACAATCGCGTCTATTAAAACCTTTGCCCGCATAACTCAAAGGGACTTCTAGTAAATGTGGTCACAATAATGATTTTCTTTTTTCTTTTTCGTTAAGTGGAGGAATTTATTTGATATTAGTCCACTTAAAAAAAAAAAATTTGAAAAAAAAAAAAACTAAGAAGAACTTATGACAATTAAATGAGATCCGTTGCTTTTTAGTATGTGCTGCCGCATGAGTGAACATAATTATACCGTTCGATTGCCACGACGGGGGGTATGTAGGCCAGCGTTAGCCCGCGGCTAGCGACGCCGTACACAAATGCATTCCAAACAGAGCCCAAAGGTGCTCTAATCTTCCTTTTAGCAGGCTACCAAATACTCTCCACGAAAGTATTACTTGGGAAAAAGCAAATTGGTTTTAAAATAATATTATAATAATAATTTTATAATAATATACAAAATCTGAGAGAGGTAACAGAAACTAGTTTCGGGTTCCTGCAGTCAGAGCCTTTTGTTTTGGTTCGTGCAGGGGCCAGTGAGTCAGTAGTGATTTAAATTGAGAGAAAACACACACTATAAGCCCTCATTTATAGTGGCATGTGAAACCTCGCACCTGGTTCCTAATTTTCTACTACGTCAGCCTGATAAACGACAGTTTATTTCTCATTTAAAGCACTGGATTGTTCAGCCATATTGACCTTCACAGTTCTCTAACCGTGCAATGCAATTAGCACGAAATATTAGCATTTCTTACCCCCGACACTGAAGTACAGTTAATGTCCAAATTAAACGTACAAATATCCCATCCAAAGAAGGCTTTTGTTGCCAGCTAATACACTCGCGCTGGTATTTACAGCAAGTTTGATTGGCTTACAGCCGAAGACACAAAGAACAGAGCGTTCCAGAATCTGAATTTTAAAAAAAGATTAATTTCCTCCTCCATTGTTAAAACAGCTGTAGCCTTCAAAAACAGCTTGAGTTCTAAACCTCAAGTTATCATTAGATTATCCCAGCGTTCATTTGTGCTGCTATTGTGTACTTGTGGGTGTAAAGAGTGTAAACATGTAATCATACTACGTACCAGTACAACAAAAAGCTCTAAGAGACATTAGTTTTGATGTGTGTGTACTACCTTATTTTTAGTGACAGGAGCTGATCCTGCTGGCTGGACAAACAGTTCATGCTCTTGTGGATTTGACATACTGCGCGACTTGCTTTTGAATCAAGAACAGCGCACGCACAAATATTCAGGAAATGAATATTGATCATGACTTCGATAAAAGGGCCCAACAGTCCATCTCCAGGTTATTTTTACACAGTGGAGGGGGTTAGAGCATCCATTAAATAGGCAAAACAGGGCTCATATCATGCTCTCACAGACAGACTGTGCTGTGCCTTTCTGCAAAGGTAGTGAAACCTTCAGAGTGGGGCATGGTAAGCTTGAGAGGACAAAATTCAGCTCTTATTCCAATAAGGGTTTCTTGGTTAGTTCAGAGCACGTAAGGGGCGATGTGTCATGTAAGTTTACTGAGGTCACATGATCAAAGGGGAGGAAAAACATATCAATAACACATAATTTGGAAAGCCATTGTTCAATTATTAATGTCCAGCTATTCCGTGTTGTTTTGGTTTGCTTGTTTTATCATCTGTATCAATACTCTTCGGGCAACGATAGAGGAAATTGGCTGTTTCTTTCCTTTTCTTTTCTTTTTTTTTTTTTTGACAGGACACGTGATGTAACTGTTGTTACTGTGCTGTGGGTGAGAACCCAGACAAGAAAGTAAGCCTCCAGGTTATTAACAAGGGGGGGGAGGCAGGTCCCAGCTCTCCCCTGTCTTAAGGATGTAAGACATGCTCGCTGAACTCCAGGCCACGCCGCCCTGCACCGGGGCTGGAGAGCGATCGATGCAGCCGCAGACAGTTAATAAACCACGGGTATTTGAGCCGGTCACAAGAAAATCGCTTCTGAGCGTCCTTTCCACGCCTTAGGAAGGCCGGTTTTTGCAGGAAGTTAGCCACGCGACTGGAACAGGGCGACGGCGCACGCAACCTCCGGTAACCGACAAACGGAATCATTTTTTTTAAAAAAATGATTAATGTTGGTTTTAAATGATGTCATTCCATTCCGGAGCTGTGATGGACGCTGACGTTAGCACGGCGTGGGAATCCATTTTGCGCCGCCTCCTGCGCTTTTGCGAGATCGGCTTCTGTACACGCAGAGGGACGACTGAAAATATCATAGCGCACAAACTCCGACGCAGAGACCGTGGCAGCACTGTTTACTCAAGTCGTTATTACCACGTCCAGTTTACAAAATATATAATCGCGAAGGCAAGGCGTGTGCAGCTGTGGTTGTGGTGAATGGTCGTGTTTAGTGGCCGAAAGTGACGTATTTTATTGATGCATCTTCTCGCGGAAGTTTAATGGCACCGGCCCTTTAAGAGTTCCCCGAAGTCCAATTTCCCGCTTGGATTTAGCATTTGATCAGTAACTCAATAACATTCTGCATTGCGGAGGCTGTTCACAATCTGGCTGCGGAAAACCAGTGCGGAAAATCCAGGTGGTTGGGTTTTTTTTGTTGTTTTTTTTTTTCTTCGGCCTTCCAGAAAACCGCCAGGGCTCAGCAAACTGAGGGGGGGGGGGTGGGCAGAGACATTAAATTGTTTCGGTTGAGGCAGCTAATTGTCTGGGAGGAGCAAAGTGTGCAGAGAGAAAATGACCACCTCAGGTGACAGAGCTGGGACTCAGACCAGCGGGAACAGGTGGCGGTTAGCTGGGACTGGGGGGTGGGGGGGGTGGACGACGGGGGGGTGGTGGGGGGGACAGCGATCCGGTCACCACCACCACCGGTGCCAGCGGGCGCCAGGCTCTCCCGCCTCCCGCCAGACTGCCCCCCCCCCCCCTCTCTCTCTCCCTCTCCCCCTCCCTCTCTCTCTCTCTCTCTCTCCCGGGCGCCCGTCCAGTCCTCCGGTGAAACGATGGCCGATTCGCAGCGACGACAGATGGGGCCGGGCCGCATCGACGGCGGACATTTTGACGGCCACGCTGCCGTGGTAACTGGCCTCGCCAGAATCCGACGGGCGACGGGAAAGGGCCTTCCAAGGCAAGCGGATCGTGGCTAAACACAAAATGGCCAAAATAAACCGAACGCCATATGAGGATCAGACCACGCTCAGCCACAACAATTATCACTGGAGGAGAATCAGGGAAGCAGATCATGACTCATGATGCCCCTGCTGCAACGTTCCAGGGGCAAGCTGTGGTACACCGTTTACACATTCAGCACAAAAGAGCTTCTAACTGGCCGGAATCAGCTGAAAAAAGAAATCCCTCAAAATGAGAAAACCGTCTCCACGGTGAGAGCAAGCCAACAAATATTTACACATCTGCAAAATATGAGCAATCAGTAGTCCCCAAGGCAAGCACCCCCCCGCCCCCCCCCCCAAACGCCCAACGGTTACAAAGTCATGCTGGTGGACATCCACACGTTGTCCATCATGCTGTTTTTTTTCTCCCCCTCGGCCTGGAAATGTCAAGCGCCCTTTCCCCCGCCTGCGCAGAGAGGCTTAGCGCCAGCGTGCCCTCGATAACAGTGTCCACTCTCTCCTCGGAAAAGGTCTTCCTGAAAAACGGCACCGCTGACACGTCGGCAACAGTCGCCGCGTCCGTCCTGGAGACGCCGGTAAGCGTTCGCGTGGGCCCCTCGCTTTGACGTTTCTATGACATCGTTCCCGCCTCTACCCGACCCGATACATTTTCTTGCGTCCTGGCCAGATTACAAGTGTACAAATGCCCAATAATTGTTTGAATCTAGTTGTCGTGGAGCAGCATTTGTTTTATGGAATGCTCAGTCTCCTTTTCCCGAAGGTTCTAAATTTGAATGAATACCAAGAATCGTTCAGCCGCCCACGCAAAATGACAATGACATTGAACATGTCTGTTTTTGAGTTTGAGCTTTTATTTCTGTGTTTTACTTTTTAATTTTTATACATTATTTTCAGGTAATTTCCGTGTGCAGTGGGAATATCCAGATAGGGATGACTTTTTTTTACTACATAATATCGAAGCTAATCTGATGTATCATGTTTTTTTTTTGTTTGTTTTTTTTAACCAGACTTGGCTGCAACTGGAAGTTGATGCTTTGTCTTTTGAAACAGCTCGTTCTGAGAGAACGACAGATATTGTCAGAGTAAAATAGGGCCTGGCTTAAAATTTTTTAGCTTGTAGCTTAAAGCGTACAAATAAAAATGAAACGGCTTAGATTTTTCAGGACACCCACCTGCACTTCAGATGCTTCTGAAGGCTCTTGTGTTGGGGATCGGGGTAAAAAATGACTTGTTGCAGGGGGTTATAAATCAGGGGCCCGCTCATCGCTCACGCATTCGGGGGGGGGGGGGGGGGGACATTACTTACTGGCACCCCGAGCGCGGAGAAATGGCGGAGGGAAATGGAAATTCGTCCGTGGCGAAAAACCGGCTCCCTGCTCTTCCGTCCACCTGTCAAGCGAAGCCTAGGATGAGAAACAACATGGCGAATTAGAAACGAGTGCGTTAGAGTTACCCTGCGGATAATTTCAGCGGTGTTTCACAGCGTTATTTATTATCGCTGCCAGCTCACCACCGACAAACACATAACAAGGCTGCCCGTTACAATTAGCCCTCCTATTATACATTTTATGACGCCTTTTATGTTTGGGGACAAAATGACCCCAATAGTTTAAACCGACACATAAATATTGTAGATGACACTTTGTGTTTCACCAGCTTAATGTCTCCCAAAATGACCCCACACTTCGTATACAAAGTTGGTACAGGACCTTTGAAAAAAACAGCATGATTTTTATTGCATTTTTTTCTAATTATAGGGCCGTATCTGGTTTTTTCCCTTTAAAAAAATAAATAATATCTATTCAGACAGCCATTATACAGCTTTTTTCCCCCCACAGTATATCATCTAACCTTACCTTCAAGCCTGTACCAGATCAAACAAAATTTTAATGGTATTTTGGCTGTAAACAGGTCTCCTCTTTAGTTTGGCCTATTTTGTAATTTGCATGTGTGTTGTGTTCATAAAAATGTGCTTTAAAAAAAGGTGCTTAAAAGCGATCATTAAAATGCAGTAAATAGCATCAGGGGTTGATGGAGGGTTACACATTAATACCGTAGATGCGGCAGATATATTTAAAAGATATTTCGGCTGTAAACAGGTCCCTCTAGTTTCGCTTATTTACAATTTGTACGCGTGTTGTGTTCTTAAAGATGTTTATAAGGTCAGCCAAGTGTATGTGGATTCGGGGCAGCGTGGGAGGGCAGGCGGGGGGGGGGGGGCATACCAAATCCCACTCGGGGCCACTCAAAGGGTAGGGTGGCACTTGCCTTTCCCCAGCCCCAAAGAAAGGAGGCGGCGTTTGATTTAAATCTGACTGAGAGGCACTCTACCTAGAGTGGTGAGTGGAGACCAAATGCTCTCCTCCAGGGCAGCCAATTTCCCCCCCACACAAGGAGCCAAAGTCCCGGGCAGAGTAAATAACTAAAATTTTAATGTATGCTGATTCAAGCATAATTTCCCATCTTAAATCCATTAGCCAATCTCTTCGCTTAAATAAATCTCTCCCCGGAGCGCGGAGTAAAAGGCGGGAAGGAGTGCGCTTGGCCGCGCGGAAAAGGCTCTCTTCGCCGCGGCGCGGGAACAGGCTCGCGGATAACCGCGTTCCAGGGGCGGTGCGGGAGGACCGGAGGAGTTTTTTTTTGTTATTTTTACTCTCTCTCTTTTTCTTTTTTTTTTTTGCAGAATATTCAAGATGGACGGTATACGCGGCCAAAAAATAAATAAATTTTAAAAAAGCACACACAGTGGCCATAAGGCGCGAATCTGCCGCTGCGGTGTTTCGCGAGGAAATGCGGTTAAGTTTGATGTAATCATCGGCTACGCCTCAGAGAGTCCGGCCGACAACCTGACTGGCTGGAAAGCGCCGCCCGTCAGCTCGTCCGGGATCTCCGCGGGAACGAACGCCGGCTGCTCTCCGGATGCCCGGGGATGGAGCGCAGCCTAAACCGTACGGGAGCCTGCGCTCAACTGCGCTCCCATTTTGACCCACCCCCCCCTCCTCCCCCCCTCCCCCCACCCTTCCCCCTCTCTTCCGGGCGTGACTCACTCGCCTCGTGTTTGCCTCCAGGATTTGAAGGCCTTATTGACAGCCGCAGTCCCGCAGCGGCTTTGATTGACGCGTCTCATTCTGATCTCCACGGAAAAACAAACCTGGGATTTGAGCGCTTTCCTTTTCTCACCCTCTGCAGAGGCTGGCGAACAACACGCCGATGGTTTCATTTTTTTTTGATGATGATCAGAAAAATATATTCCAAACCCCCCCCCCCAAAGCCTTTCATCACCCCCGGCACTTCTAAAATTGTAAATTAAGGCCCCCCCCCCCCCCCACATACCAATCACAGCAGGCGAACTCCTCCGACACCCCTAACACCAATGCTCATTTTTACACACCGCAACATGCGCAGCGTGCAAGAAGAGAACCAGACTCGATTGGAAGACAGCTCTGAGTACCAGCCGTTCCACTTACCCTTACCCCCCCCAACCCCCACCCCACCCCCACACCCCACCCCACACCCCCAGTAGGACAAAGCCAATCGTGCTCCGCCGATGTAACCAGGAAGGAAGAGTCCGCTAACGACATAATCCCAGACACATTCTATGGTAGTCCGCAAGCCAGACTACCATTGAATGAGTCGGCTAATGACATATCCCAGACGCATTCTATGGTAGTCCGGCTCGCGGAGCTGAGCCAATACCCAGAGTGCTTTAGTGATGGGCACAACCATGAGCTGCAAAGCCCGCCTTTAGCCGGCGGACAGTACTTGCACCGGTTACACCTCGATCACTAAATGCGACGTACTTGATTGGGTATACGCTTTCAGATCGAGCCATGACCACATAGTACACCCCATGGTGCACCATGGTAACACAACCTTGGATCTTACAGACAGATTCACGGTAACAGTTACAAAACGATTGCTGCATTCATTATGGCAGTGTGGCCACGGGGTGTAATATGTTGTCATGTACTGTTGTGACAGGTGTTACATGATGCTAATGAGAGTTATGTATAGGTTTTATGGCATATAAATAAAGAGTTACCCTTAATTGCATACATAATTCTACAGCCTGACAGGAATGTAAAGATTTCTGTTAGTAAAAAATAAAAAATTAAATACAAATTCTTACTCTGATATACTGTGTCAAGCACACACCAACAATGAGATTTATAAAATGTTTGCTGTGTTTCAGTAAAACAATTTTTAATTGCTTTTATTTTCTCACAGAACCACTGCAGATCGCTGTTAATAAGCATCGATCTTCTCAAATGCGCGCGTCAGTCTTCAAACAGCGTGTGGGGATTTCTGCCGTCTGGAGAGAACCTCAAGGCTCCTTCTTTTCCAGCTCCTTACGAGTTTGAAACATTAATCCTACAAGCAGAGCTCAGTGGAAAGCAGTGACTCCAGCCAGTCACACACCTCTGCAGGATTGTGAGGATTACTGAACATGAGCTTTTCACACACACACACACACACACACACACACACACACACACACACACACACACACACACGGGTTTGAGCGTCTGACGCCGCCGACAGAGAACACTTTCATTACACAGACAGAACATTCATTCCCCACACTAGCTCTGTTCTCTCAGTTCTCGACGGTGTTCACCTAGGGACCGGGTTCGATTTTCAGTGTTATCATCATACGGCTGGGAACGTATTTCAGCTTAAGCATGAGAAACGTGGCTTAAAGGGGTGTCTGTAATGACCCCTACCTGCTCACAGTGAGAGTGATTTTTCATTTTTATTTTTTTAATTGTTCACGGCATTGTGTTACAGTCAGACCTGGGTCAAATTCGTATTTGTTTTGGACTGAAATACTTTTCTACGCTTCACTGATCTTGTCTGGCGCATTGAAACCAATAAAATACCCTCAAAAAGGCTCAATTACACCAGGAAAGATCAACAGAGCACAGAAAATTATTTGAATCCGAAACAAATCGGTATTTGACCCAGGTCTGGTTACAGTACATCTGCTCAAATCCAGCATCTGCAATGACTCTGAACCAGAGGTGTCCAATCTTTTCTGAAAAGGGCCGGCGTGGGTGCAGGTTTCTGTTTCAGCCCAGCACTATAACACCTGATACTAATTAACTAAATCTACCAATTAACTAATCACGGTCTTCAATCAAGACCTTGATGAGTAGAATCACATCTAGAATCTTAGTGTTGGGCTAAAACAAAAAACCTGCACCCACAAACCTGGACCCCATCCATAGACATATACATAGACGCCGCATTGGCCGCTTCGGCCCGTTGCTGCGATACGTCAACGTCGCCGCCATGTTGGACCAGGCAAGACTGGCCTGTAAACAAATACAAGTAAACGGGGGAGCTGCGGTTTTTCTGGATAAAAGGCACTATAAGGTTTACATTTCTCAACCGATTTCAATGAGTCGTTTTTATATTCAGGGGTTTATGATCTACGTGGGGTAGAAAAAAAGTTTCAAAGAAAAAAAGTTGAGAAATGTTTACGTTATAGTGCTTTTTATCCAGTAAAACCGCCGCTCCCCGTTTACTTGTATTTGTTTAGGCCAGTCTTGCCCGCCTAGCGCAATATGATCAGGCCAGCGCGCCATGTATATGTCTGACCACAGGAAGAGCAGCGCCTAACTCGCGCCCAGTTTCTGTCGCCGTTTCATTGCACAAATAAGCAGGAACGCCGCGGTTTACATCACAAAGCACTGACCACTCGACGCAACAGAATGTAATGAATGCTAATTACGATAGCATATGGCGTAATGGTCCTGATGTCAAGCACGCCGTATAACAACGCCGTTAAAACAAAAAAAGCCACCTTTAGCAGCAGATGTTTACCAGGATTCGCATGATAATTAAGAGACGTTCCTATGTCTTTCTTGACACGAGTGCATCTGTTAGCATCGGTAAGCTTAAAATGTAGTAACGGCAGGTGCACTGCTACCCATGTCATTTGTTTAAAGGGTACGACAACATATTTTCCGTCAGTAAGTCCCTTACTCGTGTCAGATTTTTTTCAGCTGTTCATCTAGCCATACCAAGAACATTTTAATGAATAATTATTTCATTTCATTTCATACTCCGCTCCATATTGTGCTTTTCAACGTGACGCGGGCCAGTAAGACGTGACTGTGCGAGCGCGTTTCATAACGTGTGCCACTAACCGGGATGACACATGGCGTTTTATGCTTCTCGTTGCTTGTTTTAGTAAATGTGCTTTAAACACCCCGCTGAACGCCGAACTGCTTTGAACCTGCAATTTTCAGTGTTTTCTCCCTCAGTAATTCCTCCAGCCTGAGGACCTGAGCCATATTTTATTCAGAAATCACCCCCGAGCATCTCTGCGTTAAACCGAGGACATAATAAAGTCATTTGATTCGCTGGATTAACACGACTTGCTAAATTCGCCCAACGTTTCCCATCACTTTCACGTCCGGTGCCAGAATACCAATGCAGACATTAATCCCTCATTCTTGTGTATAAAGCTTCACTGTAACAAAAAAAAATAACGGAGGGGATTCACAGTTTTTCCACTGAAATCGATGGATTTTTTCTGAGCGTGACCTTGGCTGCCAACCAGAGACGCTCTGCTTACATTAAAACCTCGCGTTGATTTTTTTATTTTTAATGGCGTTCGAGAACTGCGAAAAATTACGATCAAAGGATTCACGTCAGAGGGAGGAAATGCAGCTGGCTGACGGGCGGCGGCGCCGAAAGGCTAGGGAAGCGTTCGCGCTAAGCGTGCGGGAGTTTGGGGGCGAGCCGTGTCAAAGCACGACCCTGTGGGTTCACGGCCAGCCCGCGCGCAGTCCCGTTCTGCTCCAGTACCCGAGAGACACTGATTACACCCTGTGCGTTTTTTTAGCCCTCTTGTTTCGCGGCGCTGAAGCTATCCGTTCCTCCTGGACCGTGTCGTTGAACCTGTCACGGTTTCGGTCACCAAAATCCCCTTCACCGCGCGAGCGGCCCGCCGCGGCAGCGCTGGTGGGTCTTTATCTAACTGATAAAAGTAACACTGCCCACGGGGGTGAGGAAAATGTGGTCCTTTCTCTTTCACCCTTTAAAAGCTGCAAAGATTGCAAATGTGTGAGCAGAATGGTCTTAACTGAAAGTAACTGAAAGTTCTAGAACCCTGACTTGAAATTCTGGAAAAAAAAAAATTAATTCCAAAAACATCTACACTTCACAGGGTTAGGTTTTAAGTTTTAAAAGAAAAGGAACTCAATGCCTTCCCCCTCTGCCCTCTCCAAGGTCTCCAGGACACTAAATCTGGGAAACAGCACCCCCACCTGCTAAGAGCGACTGGTCTTTTGTCACAGCAGTAAGCGCTCCATGAATCAGAGCAAGTACTCCCCCAGAAACAGTGCCCGGCCAGCACTCATAAACAATCGCTACACAGGGCAGGTCTGCACGCACCATATACTTATGAAGTTATATACTGAGGGGAAAACACAAGAAGTACTCCACCTGTGGGCCAAACAAGGAACTCCTGACTCACTTTGTCAACCTCACACCCAGAAAGACAGACACATGCAGAAGATCACTGTGTTATGGACTTCAAACTCTGCACCATTGGGATAAAAAACAAACATCTTGAAGACAGCTTCCTCTACTTCACATTATAAAATGAATGTTATTTGCAAAAAAAAAATAGCCAAGTAAATATTTTAATTTAATTAATTATGTTATATTTAATTTTTTGTTAATCTTATGCGTCACATTGGTAAATGGTATCTTAATATTTTTTCTTTTATTAATTCTTTATCATCTTTGTACATGGGTTGTCTTACTTTCCTTTGAGCAACTAAATCGGCTTGGCTTTGCGAAACTCGATGAAAGCGGAACACGCATGATATCTGCTTGATAACCGACTACCCAGGTGCCTAATATCCCTAAAATCGCTTGCAGGCACAACAGCGGTGGCACACTAAGGTTTAAACGCGAAACCCTCACATCCGCTACTGGCTACTCTGCCATTCCACCCCCCGGGTTCCTCAAAGATCTAAATGTGCATGTGCATGAAGCTCCAGTAACTGTGCACTTTAAAGGGAACGCTAAAGAAAAGAAAGCCAACAGCCCTACCCCTCCCTCCCCACCAAAAAATAAATAAAATATAAGAATAACTGTTGACTGAATGAACCCCATAAATCAGTTGGAAAGAAAATACTATTTTTGGGGAGGAGGGAAGGGGGAGGGGGGGGGGGGGTTGAGGTTGCAAGTCCATGGTTGCAGGTTTGATTCCCAGGTGGGGCACTGTCGTGCTACCCTTGAGCAAGGTGCTTAGCCTGAGCTGCCTGGGTGAAGTACCCAACTGCATAAATGGATGGCATGAAAAAAAATACACGAGCTGTGGTGCAACCCTGGGTAAGAGAAGCTGCTAAATTCCTAAAATGTCACAAAGTAAGTGCTTTTCTTTCTCTTTTAGCTGCAGAGTGGGGAAAGCGAGAGCATGGCTGGATGCATTAACCCCTCCTATAATCAAGCACCCACCCCCCCGCCCCCCCTCCTCATAGATTAGCATCATGCTGGCTGACTGGGGGGCTCTCCACAGCCTTTCTACCTGCTGGGGTGTGAAGCCAGAGCAGATGAACTGGGAGGGGTGCGGGTGGGGGGGGGGGGTTGCAGCTACACACTGCAGGGGCAACATCCTCCCCTCTTCAGTTTGCAGGGCAGGGACACTCAATTTTTTCGAGGGAAATTATTTGTCACTTTGCAATGATCTGAAGGCCCCTTTTTTCTCGTTTTCTTTCAGCAAAGTTCAGGCCAGAGTGGGTTCTCTACCATCGGGAATCAGTGATGCGATTGGTTGCACACACACGGCTTTGCGGCGAACCGATTGGCCCGCTTTCATCCAGTGACCAGGTCCTTTAGTGCATTAATAAAACAGGGTTCACAAATAAATCATGAAATCTTTTTATGAAGGGGCACTGTGAGGATCTCACCACACACGCTTTTCAGGAAATGTTTCCCCTAACGACAAAAAAAAAAAAACAGGCCTGTACTGTGTCTCCAGGAAACAAAAATGGCCGGGATTCAGAATCTATCCCGGGCGAAACTGGAGAGCGAATAGCGTGCGCTTGCCGAATATTAATAAAAGATGCTTCGCCTTCACTTTGTGTCCACTGGCGTGTGCAAACTGTCAGATTGGCTTTGGCGGTCGGACTCTTACAGGAAAGAGTAATCCCCCCTGCGAGCCCGTCGCCCGGCTCCAGTTAATCGAGCCGAAATGGAGGCGCGTCGCCGGCGGAGTTCGCGCCGCTCCCGCGGTTCTGGCGCTCGTGGACCTCCTTCGGTCTCACGCGTCAGAAACAGCCAATCTTTTAGGAGCTTGGTGGCACCCCCTGCGCTACGCCAGACGACCAAAATAATATCCCCCCCCCCCGACGTCAATAGCGGGACGAAAAACGGCGACGGAACCTCGACGAGTTTTTTTAAACGTTTCTGATAAGCCGTCTTCAGTCTTAGGGACGGGACGGGGCCGTTAAAGACATTTCCTTTGTTGCTTTGGGAGTTTTATTACATAACAAATGAACCGCCAATAAGCGAGGGCTGGTCAGGGTGTAGATGGCCCTTCGATCACAAGGGAGCTTCGAAGGGCACTGGGTTCGACCCAAACGCTGAAACCTCTTGGCATCGGCCCCACGATTCCACTAAACGGAACATACAGCCATACACAAATGTGTAACAAAGCTTTATTTCTAAACTAAAATAAAATCTACACGAGACGTGTGTACACATTCCTTGTAAATGTACTACACAACAACATGATATGCCTCCCTCTAATGTAGCTGGGCAGAATTTCAATTGTTATCAGTGCCGATACAAATAAAGGTTTTTTTTTTTTTTGTTTGGTTGTTTCTTTTAACGTTACCGTATACACCTTATCTCAGCGCTCGCACACTTTGCTTTAATTGACTTTCCATCTGATTCCTGTTGGTGCTGCCATTTCCTCCACCCCCAAAACTCCCCCTTTTATAGACCTGTGCATTGTAAAGGCATTAATAGCCCAGCCATCTCCATCAATAAGCCTCGCGCTGAAAAAGTGCTCCAGGCACCATTAAGCACAGGAGCACCTTAGCATTGCCAGGCACGAGCGAGGGGGGAACCGATGTCATTTCCACAGCCCTAATTGTGTCAGGAGGAGAGAGGGAGAGCAATCATTCCCGGAGTCTTTTTTCTTTTTTCTTTTTTACTTTTCTTCTTTTCAAACCCCCCCCCCCCCTTGACAGAGTGCGAGGTAAACACTCTCCTAATGAATTCGGGAGCTGGGGCTGAGCAATTAGGACGGCTCAGCCAGCTGCCGGTCCTTCGGGGTGAAGAGAGGGAAAAAAAAAAACGAAAAAAAAACGAAAAAAAAACCCTGTTTTGATTGAGCCCAATTAAAAAAAAGGCGTCGGCGAGCCATGGCTTGACCCCGCCTCCCCCCTTTCGCGCTAAAGGTTTCAATTAATCTTCCCTTCCCTAGACCTCGCCGGCACGAGGAGGCGCTGCTTCTCACAAGGCGACTGCGCAGTCTCTGCGCTTCTCACAAGGCGACTGCGCAGTCTCTGCGCTTCTCACAAGGCGACTGCGCAGGCCTCCGCGCAGGCTCTGCGCTTCCTGCGTTCGAGGAAGATCTGGGCAAAACGTCTCCCTTCGCTGTGCACTCGTGTGTGACTGACGTCACAGGAGGCCGTAGGAGGAGGAGCCTAACAGAGAAAAGCAAGGCAGTTCGGCCCAGCTAGGCCGCTCATGGCTCATCACAGCTTGCTTAGGGACGCCAGACGCCCGGTTTCCAGCCGGAATGTCCAGTTTCCAAAAAGGCAAGCAGAACTGGGGATGTCAATAGTTTGGTGCCTTTTAGGGGCCATTTTGGTTGAAACTGAATTCGAAAGGTTTTCGTTCGAGCCGTGGGAGATCTTGTGTGGACTGACATCACAGACACACAGAGTTCGACTCGGAGTCCACCCTTATAATGCCCTGTAGAGATTTTTCATTTAACTTTTTGAACTGGCTGAATTGAAAGGGAATTGGCCTTCATAAATCAGATTTATTATAATAATAATAATAATAATAATAATAATATTAAGCCGCCCGTGACCGCAGCGTTCTATCCTGAAGAGAAATTCCTTCCACGTCTGCACGGTCAAAGGCACATTTCCCAGTCCCCTTAATCGTCAGTTAAAGTGTGTGGCGAATAATTAAAGCTACACATCTGTTCCCACATTGCGGCCGTCGACGCCCGGAAATGGATCCGCTCACCTTGGATCTACCGTAACTTTTAAGCCCCGCCCCTCCCTTCCCTTCCCGCCGCTCAGGCAAACAAAGCAGAGCATCTCCCCCAACCCAAATCACCCCCCTCCCCCATTTACCACGGTCTGTTCTGGGGTGCAGCGGGTTTGGCGGGGGGAGGGATGGGGGGGGGAGAGAGAGAGAGAACAAGGTGAAACCGAAAAGAGCGTGGAAACCGTGCAAAAGGAAGAGAATAAAAGTGGTTTAGATGTCTACCCGGTTCTCAGGTGGAAACAAACTCCACGTAGACACAGCGGCACAGGGTGGCAATGCAAAACAAAGAATGAGAAAGGGGGACAGGGGACAAAAAAAAATAGTTATCAAGGCCAATTCCAAGGGCCCTGTTGATGAATGTAACAGAAGTGATACCTCTCTCTCTCCCCAGACATTTTTTACTTCCTGCCCTAAATTTGGGAATAATTGCGTTTGCAAGGGAAGACGGACCTGTGCAGCCAAATCCCCTCGGGGGGCAGTAAAGATAATGGGGTCGATCGCCGCACCCTGCAAAACGTTCCGAACCAGCGCCATTAATCGCAGCGCGTCTCTCTGGGGCTTAAATGTGAAAAGGGTGCGATTACCCACTAGGAGGCGCTCCGTCGTTTTGAACATCTGTCCTCCGCCAGTCACGACAATCAGCTACTCGGGCTATTCCTACGAATGCTCGGCGCGTTCTGTAAACCGCGAGCAAGCCAAGCCAAACCACAAAACTAACTCCCACCTTTACCCGTGCCTTAAAATACAGGTGCCAGTCGCCGTCTTCCGTCTTAAAATGCTTCCCTCAGAAAGCATCGCCAGTTGCGGCATTCGACGTCACATTCCGAATTAAAAGCAACAGGAAGCTCAAGGAAAACGCTGTTTTTTTTTTTGGACTAAAGAAATGCTGTTTTTTTTTTTGTTTTGTTTTTTTTAACTGTTGTGTACTGAGCTGTAGAACTCTACTGGGGCCTGCACCTAGTGAAAGTCAGAACTGACACAAGGGTCTTCTCCTCGGCCCGACTGCCAGTCAAAAAAGAGGAACTGACCTGTTGCTCCAACAACAGATGTGCTCTGGGACTTTACATATTCTGACAGGCCGGGCCTGTCAGCGTGTGAATATTTTAAAAGTCTGTCAACACTGTTTCCCCCCCCCCCCCCGTGTGTCAAAATTTCAGGGAGTTTCGAAGGGGTCGGGAATGGGGGGGGGGGTGGGGGACGCGAATTCATTGAGACATAACTAAATGCTAATAGGTCCTGGGTTCTGGAGGAGCTGCGGCAGACAGGGCAGGGCAAACCCAGACAGCCCATAACGTCCGCTGTGACTCTGGACCACACGGGGCCGACTGACATCCCCGGGTCCGATATCCAACCTTTCAGAACCACAACAAAAGGCAGCATTGCATTTCCGGTCCTCATCGTAGAGAGGAAGGTTGCGATTTCCTGGCCATATAAACTCACGTTTCCCTGCACTCCGTGAAACTGAAAACATAGGGGAAGGAAATAAAAAGCCCTTGACATGCTTTTCAGTTGCGGAAACTGAATCATCGTCCATATTTATTTATGCGCAAACGGCGGGCGGAAGCCACGGCAACCGAGGCTCATCTGGCGGTAGGTAGGCGGGGGGTGGGGGGGGGGGGGGGGGGGTCGGCGGTCCTGGGCAGGAAGTCGTGACAGATAGAGTCACGGGCATGTGTCGAAACGGAGGAGGAGATCTCGCCAAATCGAGTGAGACCGCTTACAAGGCGCGGCACAATCGATTCGACCTCTCGTTGGATTAACTCGAGGTTTTCATGCAAATTATTTCCACTGACCTGGTTCAACAGGGCTGCTCGATACATGAAGCATTGATTTTTTTTTTTTTTTTTGCTCTTCCCCAGTGAAACACACATACAAACTCACGCACACATACACGCACACAAATTCCTACACACACACACACTCATACACTCTCACACACCCACACACAAAATCAGCGGGTGTATCATTTATTATTTATTAGTTTGCTAAAGCTCTGGTTCCATGGATACTCACTGTGGTATCAGATTTGTCTTTCCACTCTCTGTAAAGAGAGGGATATCTCGGGCAACGCTGCACCACAACATCTGCTCACCACATCTGCACCGAGATTAATCTGTGCGCTCGCACATTTTAATTTCCAGTCGCACTGAAGTCGCGGGGATCGCACACCAAATGGCGTCGCGCTAACAATTCCTCGGGCAACCTGTCGCCTCGCGGCCGACCGAGCGAGAGAAAAGCCAGGGCCGAGGGACGAGAGAGAGCCCGCTAAGCTCCGCCTCACCTGGCACAGCGAAGCGGAGTCGAACCCGTCGCCCCCCCTCGGCGAGGGCGCTCTGATCTCGGCGCAAGCGCGGCGGGCGGCGTTCTCCTCGTTCCCCCTTTTTTCAGCTTGTCCGTCTGTCCGTCCGTCCGGAAAAAAAAAACAAACGATCACAGAAGGGCGGCCTTTAAAACGTCAGCGACTAACAGGCATCGGAACACAAAGGGAGCGTTTAGCACAGACGACAAGCTGAACGGGATGCCGCTGGGCGTCCGGAAGCACGGAACGTTTTAACAGCACCCTGTGCAGCGTCAGGAGGAAGAGGACAGCAAGGCCGTTAGACAAGCTGCTCGCGAAGAGACAATTCACATTTCACTTATGAATGTTCATTGATTCATTTTTGTTTGTTTTTTTCAAATAAACGTCAGCAGTATTACCCCTTTCCACAGAAAACTTTTTAAAATATATTTTAAACCAAAGTAATATAAACCTCAATTTACAAATGTGACCGTTTCTGTAAAACAGACAAACATGTTCTTGCTCATGATTTTTTTTTTTTTTTTAAAGCAGCACTGAATCCAAAGGCAGTTCTTTATTTAAAGATAGAATCGGGCTCCTTCAACAAAACAAAGAGCTATAGGCCTACATTTCCCCCCGGTTACTTCCGTACTCAAGATGTTCAAAAAAAACAAAAACAAAAAAAAAAACACGGTGCTTTGTCTCACTGCCACTAATACATTTTAATGAAAGGTCTGGAACAGGCAAGAATGGGCTTGCACTCGTACATGAAGTCGATCTGCTTATTTAAGCCGCGTTTCCACCGCAGGAACTATACCCCGGAACTAGGAACCTTTTGAGGAACTCAGTGCGTTTCCACCGCAGGAACTAGGGTCTAAATTTAGTTCTGGGGGCTTTGTTTTACCCCCCAAAACGTTCCTGCTCGGGGGGTAGTACTTTCCGAAAGTACAGGAACCTTTTGGGTGGAGCTTGCAGCGCTGAACATTTCTGATTGGTCGAGTACTCGTAGCATTTGTGTTGTATTTATTTTCCGCCATTACCCGCCATGTTTGAAAATATGCAGCGGCAAACCAATTTATTTTCATAATAACTTCAAATCAAACTTGTATGTTATGCGGCGCAGTAGCCTACTTTTGGTTATAACCTGTCAACGTCTTGGAATTATAACGTGTGCTCTTCTGTTCTTTTCTTGCTTTAGTATTCGTTTTATAAAATGCTAAGCATTCGTGCTGGGACAGCATATTACGTAGGCTACCAAAACATTCAAACGGATTAATTCGGTTGCTGAATATTTTCTTCCGGATTTTCTTTGTTAGCCCGTTGTAATTGACTCAAAACGTTTGATACAGTTATGTGAGGTATGCGGTAGTTCTGCATAATTAACATTGGTGATACAGTACAAGCAAACTGGAAATCACCTTCCGCACTTTTTATCCGGGTAAAATAACAGGTTAATTCTAGTAATATTCGCTTTAGCTTTTTCAGACTGCCGTAATTTTACTCAATTTTACTGCCATTTTTCAATTCCACGAAAAGACCAGGAAGACTATGGACTCATTTATGGTGCATGGTTCGCATCTGGAGGGCACACTTCGCTGCTCGGCTAGCAGTAACTTCGAAGGAAAGCAAACGGTGGCTGTACCACTACTAATTTAAATTTTCACGCAAGTCAGAGTTTTCGTTCTATTCTTGTCATTTTGCGATTAGCCTATATGGAATTGACAACGAGAAAGTAATAAAACAGCAAATTGTTTACAACGTGTGCATGTTTTCTGCTGTTAATGAATGTGTTTGAGAGGATATATGAAAATCAATAAATACAAAAGTAACCATATATAGTCATTGTTGGTAACCCGTTGTATATAAGTGGAATAAACCCCTCCGGGTTGTCCCGGTTATTAGAAAATAATGTAGGCTACTTCGGTGGTAGTATGGGGTTACAGAAGAAATCATATGACAGATGGACCGACGACAACGTCAGTGGGCCAATTTGCCTAATCTTCGCGGTACTTTAGACCCCGGTGGAAACGCAGACAACCATTGGCTGAAGGAACCTTTTAGTTCCTGGTAAAGTAGTTCCTGGGACTGAAAGTTCCGGGTAATTTTGGTGAAAACGCGGCTATAGTAAATGGCGCGCTCACCTTTTTGATTTATAGCCGTTCACAAAAAATTTGATAGGCTTAATTGTTCTCATTCCCGACTCATTTCGGCGGACACAATAGACTGTGAGACTGAGAAACTTTACCTGTAATTCAAAGGCCCGTGCCAACCATTGTTTTGTCTTCTCTAATAAAGGAGCGAGGGATAAAACTCAGTGTGAGAGGTTAAATGCATTTTTTTTTAAATAACTAACTGCTCAGTTACGGTTTCAGCCTCAAAGTCTGATTAGAAAAATGAAAACATCACAGAACACTACTGGTAGAGCCCTCAACAATGAGAGCGTCTTAAAAATGATTCAGTGAGCCAAACCGCAGGGTTTTTCGTATTCAGTGAAAGCCTGGGTGAAACACGTGCGCATTTGTCACCGCAATTACGTCCCCTTTGGGACAGAGACATAGAAACTTGGATCCATTAGCTTTCCCTCCGAGTCCACCTTCTGACAGAGATGACCTTGGGTTTGACTTTCCACCAGTGCAACTCCTGCTGACTCCTATGATTTCTCATCAGTGACAACATAACGGAAGACCTCATGGCTGTGAAATAAAGACAGCCGAAATGCCTTGTCCTCGGAACAATTATTTCACAGGCGGTCATTAGACAGCCTGTACGGCAGGCATACACCCCAGGACTGCTTTGCATTTCACGATCCGTCTTCAAGCCACCGTCCCTCAGATAAAACCAGAGTAATCTATCTGGCGAATGTGCGCGCGTAATGGGAGTAACGCTCGTTATTTACCGTTTCATTTCTCAAATCTGAAGTTCAAAAAGCCTGAAGAATTTTAATGCGGTGGCGAAACGTTCTTCTGGGCTCCAGAAAACTCTTTCAAATCAGTGACTCGCACACAAGAAAACGCAGCAAATTCTAACCTTATGTGGCTTCTACCACTTTTGTGTTCTTTTGAATGAAAAATAGAAGTTTAGGAATTTATTTTCTTTTAGTGGACTCAAGGTAAGCGCTATCCGCGCTTAATTGTGCAAGCCTTCTTAGTCGAACACTAGTTTTATTTATTTATTTTTTGCACTCCACAGAAATGGTTGTGTCTCACACACATTGGACTGAAGAAAGCAAAATAAAGGCTACAATAAATAGCAACATCAATGGCCAGGTGCAATATTAAGGACTAGCCGTTTGGCCTACAGGGAAAAAGGGATGCTGGCCAAAAGTGAATTTATAGGTTCGTATGAAGTGATAAGGCTGGGCCATTACAGTGTGACCCAATGGACCGGGGTCTCTCGTGCAGCCCTGTGGGACTCCGCGCGAGACTGTTCTTCTTTCCACGGTAGAAAATCGCAGACTGAGTTTAACGGCCACGGGTGATGCTGAAATATGCCTACCTGACAGCAAAAGGGCGCGGAGGAACCTTTCGGAGAGCTACCGGTGAGTCAAAAAGCAACCCTTTCATTGGATTGTGAAGATCCCCAGGAGAGTGTGCGATTTCAATTCCTCGCTCGCTTTGTTTCTAAAGGGCTTGCCCGTTTGTTTAGTACATTTCTATAACACCCACAAGCGCCCATCTTTTCCGATCATTTCATTGTTGCTGTCTTGTTCGCGTCTATTTCCGAAGCTTCGCGGTTGGTATTCAATCAAGGGTCAGCTGAGATTGGTTATTAATGATTAGCAGACCTATAGGGAAATCAGATTCGTAGCAACCCTGCAACCAAGACCGAACAGCCCCTGAGCATGAATATTCCTTAAATAACCATATAATGAGATTTCCTGTCACAGAGGAGGAGATCTCCTCCCTCCAGACTTTAAGTAGCAATTTCGAATTGAGCTTTCGGCATTCCTGTTCTCCGGATAACTTATTGTTTATTACCTGGGAGTAGATCGCTATTGAAAAGGTAATTATATTACATGAATAAAATAGGCAGGGGAAGTTGGGTTGCCTTTACGTCAGCACATTTGTCTTTTTAATTAATATTCACTTGCTCACATTTGAAACTTTAAGTGGTTGGAAGAAAATATGTCAGAGAAGGAAAAACATAAAATGCATTAAATTAATAAATAAATAACCTTAGGGAAACACAGAATAAATAAAAAAAAACAAACAACACTATTCATTTAAATTAAATAATATCGGCAAGGGTTTATTGGGACTGTAGTTGTTATGGTCGCAGAACTATATAACTACAGCTAAACTGTTCACGCTCCCAAAGTAACAGGTGTTTGATTACCACAGTGGAAAAAAAAACACTCATACTGGGAAAAGAGGATTTACTGGCAGCTATTCCCATTTCAATATAAACAGAAGATAATTATATAATTATGGAAATTGCTTTTAAATATGTAATGATTATTACCACGAATAAGCCTCTGCTGTCTCGCTTTAAGGCAGACTCATTTGCCTCTCAGGGCGCCGTGATGGGTATACGCTCCACGTGTGCGCGTGCGCCCCATGCACATGTGCGCGACACCAATTCCTCCCCATAGCCATAACACAAAACCGCATACTTCCGTGCTCCGAGTGCGCATAGCGCCTCCATCTTAGAGTGCGAGTACAAAAGTGCGGTAGTGCGGAGTACGGTAGTGTGGAGCATGCGGTTTGCGGTTTGGGACACACCCACAGTCACTCAGCGACCACTCTTCTCAGTCGCTCTCAGCAAGGGAAACAGGGCAGCATTCAGGAAGAAAAGCTATTTTGTAAACATCTGTGTAGAACAGGAACAAAATGATGGCTGAGGTTTTATTTAAGTATTTTAAAGTATTTTAACAGTCAACAGTCAGAAACCAGCACAGTGTTCCTGGGATGTTTGCCAATCAACTATACGCGAGAGTGGTTATTCACCGAGCAAAACAAATGCATTGTTTTTCCTTGTACCTCGGTCGCTAAGCAAAAAGTTCATAAAGTGATAGAACAAAATGAAATTAGAATGTGAAGTGTGCTGACGAAGGCTGCTGTTGCAGAACTGAACCGCGTCCTTTCCTGTCCCCTACAATAAACGCTTTTAAAATTATTCCACTGGAGAGCCCGGACCTTTATGTTTTCGTTAGCATCTTCTAGAAATGACCCTTAGACTCTCTGCCGTTGCACTTGCTTTTGATGCAACAAATTAGATTCAGTGATCTCCTACAAGAGCCCTGTATGAACACAAACACATAAAAGACAGAAGTAGCAGCAGGTCACGTGTCAGGAACAAGGAGTGCCAACCTCACGTGCACACGACCAGCTCCTAAAATCGCTCCACATCATTGGCTGCAAACTGTATTTCCTTCTTTAAAATGTGGGTGCCTGTATGTAGTACGTTACAACTCCCCTACCCACCCCCTAGAATATCACCCCCCCCCCCTTCTTTTTCTTAATTATATAATTCTCTCGCACAGTAGAACTTTCTGGAACTTTATATCTGAATTTTCAAACGTAAAATTCAAGCTGGCCTCTACACTTTTAAAGAATATTAAAATCTGTACGCTTTGCAAAATAACTGATAGAAAG
The DNA here is from genome assembly GCF_018555375.3 of Anguilla rostrata. Taxonomy (NCBI): domain Eukaryota; kingdom Metazoa; phylum Chordata; class Actinopteri; order Anguilliformes; family Anguillidae; genus Anguilla; species Anguilla rostrata. The sequence continues at coordinate 4,000,934 of NC_057938.1, read as the reverse complement.
TCATAAAAGCCAGGTTGAGCTCTGAGTACTGGCCTGTATTCAATGCATTTTGTGGAGGTACAAAAAAGACCCAAAAAAAAAAAAAACACACACACCAAAAATTGCAATGCACGGCATTGAGATCAATGTGTATTTTTTCAAATTAATTCTATCAACTCTCAAGTTGTTCTTCAACATTTTCAATAACACAAGTCGCCCACACGCTTTGACTCATGACTCAAGATTTTTTTTTTTCCCCCCAAGAGTTCATTCACCTTTCAAGGCAGGAGATTCACAGTCCGATCCCACAAAACGGTTCGTGACCCCGCAGGGGCACACGAGAACGCTGCTTGTGATGTCGCCGATGCATCGCGGACGAACGCGCCTTTGAAACGACGGCGAGGTCGACGAGCATCGACGCGAAGATGCGAGAGAGCGCTTGCAGTGATGATCAGCGCAGCAATGAAGCGTGCGCAGTTTTCCGCGTTTGAAGACACGTGGCTGCAGGTACGAGTACAGTGGATCGCCAGAAAAGGGACGGGCCGGTGGGAGTTCACAGAAGTCAGGCCAGAAATGATTACGGTCGGTAGGTTGCACACGCTGTTGCTGAACAAGAAAGCAACAGGGGAAAGAGCCAGAAACCTGGTTTGTGCACCTGGGCAAAACAGCCGAATGGGCTTTTCATCCCTGGATCAATGCCCAGATGTTTCTTCAGTGTACACTTTGCATGAAAACAGAGAACAACACCTCTCTCCCTCCCTCTTACTCTCTTGCTCTCTCTCTCTCTCTCCCTCTCTTTCTAACTCTCTTCCTCTCTCTCTCTCCCCCAGCACTCCCTTCTTCTCTCTCTCTCTCTGTCTCATCACTGTGGTGACTGATGAACCAGGCATGAACCTAAAAGCCTCGCCCTAATGGAAATCAATGCTGGTTTTACTCCTCTTCTCTCCCTGGCCTGTCACGGAGTTGGAGCTTTGAGGTAAACCCCCAGCTCATGTAAAGGGGCACAGGAGGCGGGAGAAACCCCACACAATCAAAGGGCCTGTAAGCTCAACTCTCAACTCTGACTTCTTTTGAATCGCTATGTAATCGGGATGGAGAAACGGACAGTGTATTTTGCGGAACAGAAATTATTCTGCAAAAAAAAATTCACAGCCCATGAGGGAGTCGTGAGCTGACCAACGTTTCTGTCACAGAGCAGAGAATCTGCTTCAGAACCTGCAGGTGATATTGCGTCTATTTCACCTGAAGCTCCCCCCCTCACCACCCCCCAAACCAGTCCACACGTGTATATGGGGGGTGGGCAGACTCCTTAACTTTTAACTTTGTACACGTTCCTGTGTGCTCCAGACCTTCCCCAAACGAGGTCTGAGTGATTGAGAGCCTGAGGCCGGTTGAAGATTGCACGGGGACACAGATAACCCCCTACGCTGGCAACCGCAGGAGACCCCCCCCCCCACCCACACACACACCCCCCCCACCCCCCTGTCCCTGACTCGGATCTGACAGCGCGAGCGGAGCAGCTGCGCATCACCGTAAGGGGGGGGCGGATGCGAGATCCGACGTGACAATTTCATCACAGCGTTCCGAGGCGGCCGCGTCGTTTATTAAAACACTTGCAGCGCACCGGCGGCTGAGAAGTCCATGAGCGAAATCGGGGCCGGTCTTCTTCCCCCCAGCAACAGCACTTACAGCTGCTCCCACACCACATCAGCGCGCTGCTGGGACGGGGGGGGACGGGGGGGCACCAGCTGCACCTCGTAGTCGCAGAGATATCCGCGCACGCAGACAGGGCGAAGCGCTCGCCGTGAAAAGAATCCGCGCGTCCCGTGGATAACCGCGAACGGATGACAACTGCGGGCGACGCCTTCCCCTCGCACATTCACAGACGTGATAAAGACTGGAGAAGGGAAAAAAAAAAAAAAACTATTTAGCGCATTGTGTTTGTGGAAGCGTCTCGATACCGACGGCTTTCTGATAAAGTGAGAATGTCGCATTTCAGCTTGACATCTGTACCGTATATTATTTACACAAAAACACACACACATACGGGGAGGGATAACTTCAGCATAGGGTGATATTTACCTTCCCTTCGTCTCTGCAAATATCACACCCAAATGTCAATTAATCACCCGCTTATTCAATGACTAAATACAGACCGGCGGTTGGATATGTGCCACTGAAATTTCAAAAATCACTCATGAATAAAATACTCTGCTAAAAAAAAATCAATACGCATTCCAAGTTCATGAATATATTTATCACGGTTATATCCTGCGATCAGATGTATGGATTTTGCGTGTATGGGGTTCCTTTATACATATATATATATAACACTGACGTATTGGGATCTTACGGCCGCAGCCTGCAGTGGTTTATCTAATAACACCGCGCGTTGCCTTCAAAGCTGCCCCCGTGAAACGAATCGTGACTTGAAGGAGAGAGATGACTGTCCTTTTCGGTGCGATGCAGGGGAGTATTGATCCAGGGGTTTCAGCCTGCCAAGGGTTTTTTCTCTCTCTCTCTCTCTCTCTCTCTCTGTCTCTCTCTCTCTCTCTCTCTGCGCCACCAGCTTGTACTCTTTCTTTCCGCTCTGCTGAGGGTGTCCGTCACGTAAGCGCTGCGCGTTCTCCCTGCCGCAGACGCTCCAGGCTGCGCGTTCTCCCTGCCGCAGACGCTCCAGGCTGCGCGTTCTCCCTGCTGCAGACGCTCCAGGCTGCGCGTTCTCCCTGCCGCAGACGCTCCAGGCTGCGCGTTCTCCCTGCCGCAGACGCTCCAGGCTGCGCGTTCTCCCTGCTGCAGACGCTCCAGGCTGCGCGTTCTCCCTGCCGCAGACGCTCCAGGCTGCGCGTTCTCCCTGCCGCTGTCGCTCCAGGCTGCGCGTTCTCCCTGCCGCAGTCGCTCCAGGCTGTGCGTTCTCCCTGCCGCAGTCGCTCCGGGCTGTGCGTTCTCCCTGCCGCAGTCGCTCCGGGCTGTGCGTTCTCCCTGCCGCAGACGCTCCAGAGATAGCGCAGGAGATACCCGCACAAAGCCACCCTTTGAGCTCTAATCACACCGGCCGTTTCACGACCGTGGAGGAACGAAAACGTTAGGCGGGAAGGTAGCGCAAATCGGCACCGTCTTTCCTGAGGCCGCTTTCGCTAAAAGGACAGAAGTTGCTCATTTCCATGGCAATATCTTTTTCTTTTCTTTTTCTTTTTTCAAGAATGAGAGATCAATAACAACCGTAGGCAAAATACGATTGTGAAATTCGCTTGTGAAAGGTCACGGGGGGGTCCTGGCGTCCTGTTCTGCGGGAGATTCGGGGGGCTTGGGTGAGGGCCAGTCGTGTGGATCTTCAAATAAACCGAACCTCAAAAGGTTCTTCACCGATTTTCCATTCTGCTGGAGGGAACTCGCCTTCTGAAGACTCAAACATCTTGTGGGCGCTTTAAATTTCACATCGTGCTAACCACCCCGGGGGGGGGGGGGGGGGGGCTCGCTGAACGCTACATTATTACGTTACCAAAATACCGTTAACTGTCACTGAAACACAACCTTAATTAAACGCGCGTCTCGCGTTCGTCGCGTGACGATTGCTCCTCTTTGAGTCGCGCGGTGAACACTGGATGGTTTATCAGCAGCACTTCAAGCGCTGCCTCAGCCGCAGCAGATGTGTCGTAAGAAATCTGTATCCGTTCCCACCTTAATTAGGACGCCTTCGTCGCCAGCGCTAAGTACCAAAGCGCCCGCGCGTTAAACTGACTGGGAAAAAAACTAGGCTACCGTAGAACACCATCTACCAAAGACCATCTAAGTGTTTACAGGAGAGAGGGATGCGAGTTAGCTATCCCTGTTGTTTTCCATCCACATTTCATAAATGCCTTATCACAAAGAATATAATAATGGAAGCTACTAGGCTCATCGAAACCATAAGGTGCTGAGCAGCCTTACATATTTCCAGCTTATGCATTATATAAAGTCCAGTATCGCAAGAACAGCAAAACGATGCCGTGAGCGTGGACCAGATATGCTAGCAGGAATGGATTTATGGTTATATCATCAATTACCATTTTTTTAGAGCCATGTTGTCTGTTATACCCAAAAGTTGCAGTGTTGATTTATTTTTTCTGGTCTCTTTATTGGGTGAGGTGGGGGTTTCTCAAAGCATCTTTTGCCCAGTGTTTGAGTGCCATAAGAACATGTCTGTGATTTCTGAAGTCAGACTGCTAACTGCTTCACTTACACTATAAATATAACTCTCTATCCCCTTTAAATGGAGCCAGCTGATTGGCTCGTCCCACTCTTAAATATAACGAATAGCCCAAATTGTCTATTTTGAGGGAAAAGTACTAGGGTGCTCAAAAAAGGGTCTTTGCTGCCTCCGGCTATGAATTTTCTCGGCTTCGCTCGGATTGAGATTCATCCTTGAAACCAGCGCCTTTCCGGCGCAGGCCGATAAATAATTGGGATCTCGCTGAAGATTCTCGCTGGCACACAACGTGCCGTTGCGCTCCCCCCCCTCCGGCGTGTAATGTTTGGGGGCCTGGGTTCGCGCGAGGGCGAAGCTGTCCCCCAGACCAGGGGCTGGCGATTGCTGTGCCATTTTGGACCGGAGTAAGTTCCAAGGCGGCCATTTTCCCCAGCACAGATGGCTTATCTTTTAATTAGTGCAAATTCGCCAGACACCCCTACGACGGGCCGAGGAATGTATTTTCATCCTGGCGTAATGGAGAAAAACACTGAGTCATCATAAATTGGGGAACAAAATCTAGGACAGTGTCAAGGGTTTAAGACCAGAAAAGAAACACAAAGGGGCGGGGCGGGGTGGGTTGGGGCAAAACGCAGACTTCACATTCCTAGATATTATTATTAGCATTTTTTATGTATAGGCTTATGTTGTGTGTGTGTGTGTGCGTGCGTGTGAGAGAGAGAGAGAGAGGTGAGAGAGCGAGAAAACTTTTCAGATTCTGGTTCCTCGGTGAGCTCTGCCTCTTACCAGCGACTGCAAACAAATCAGATTTCATTACAGCGCGTCGACGGAAACAGATGTTGCTTAAGACGGATAAACAAAGAGCGCTGCGGTGATTCTGCTCCCAGTGAGAGATTGCGCTCGGTTTAATTATTCATCGCGCGTCCGCGTCTCCCGGCCCATAACTCTGTCACGGCGCCCCATCATCACCGCTCGTAAATGAGTTATGGAGACGACTCCTTCCTTGCGTAAATATGATAAACCCGAGCCTCGAAAAACAATAAAACAAAAAAAGATGCGGCGATATTTGCTTTTGCAGAACGCGTTCTCCTAAGGAAAGGCAACGGCGTTGGGGCGTATTTGTACGCGATAAACGAGGCTAAGAAGACCGCTGTCCCCTGACCGGCGTGTGGCAGGATGTGTGGTGCGGCAGTGAGACGGCGTGAATTACCGAATATGGGTGTGCGTCAACAGACCCGGCGCTACGTCATATTGAACAGGGGCTTGTACTGTAGTCCTAAAATACAGATCCGAATGAATTCAAACGACATTGCATTCGTGATTTTGCAGAGACTGAAACGGTGCCACGCGGTTTGCCTCACCGAATTGAGGCTTCAAGCTCGAACTGAGGTTTGAATTCAAGAAATCGGATTGAAGTCTGGTGCTTTGCGGAATTTCAGACAGGGGCTTGATCTGGAGAGGTCAGAGCAGAGGCCTCTGTTTCAGAAGCTAGGCTACAAGGATTTTAAAAAAACAAAAATGAAAGCAGACTGTGTGCGCTTTTGTGTAGGCTGTATGGGTAGCGTTGGGGCGGGGCGTGGGTGAAGGTAGTTCACGTTTTTATTTTATTTATTTATTTTTGCTGTAGGCCTATTTGGTTTCTCTTGGCAGCGGGAGAACTGGAGGCTAGCCTTCCAGTCAGGGGCTTCACACAGCATGCGCTCTCTGGCAGGCCTGGGAAGGATCGATGGAGCGATGTGGAATCCCTTTGAATAAGACGTAGGGGGAGCATCGCTGCACCCTCCCGCAGCTAACCCCCCCACCCCCCCACCCCCCCGGCTCGGGTTGCCCCGGCGATGGGCTTACCTTCCAGGCCTGTAAGCGTTGTCTCGACGCCTGGCAGGTGCTAAAGTGGGGAGGAAACCATTCATGGATGTCCATGTTAGCAGAGAGGGTGATTTCCCCTACTGCCCGTCCACACGAATGTATTTGCATTGCAGCGGGCCGAGCCTTTTTTGTGCGTTACCCTTTTTTACGTCTGCGTGGAAGTGCTTTGGACGAAGCTGGCCCTACGCGAGGGACACAGAACCACGACATCACCCCGACCACGCGCGTCCTCACTCACCACCATCAGTCACTCGCACTCACCATCACCCTCACCACACTATCACTCAGTCTCACACACTCAGCTCACCACTCACTCACCCCTCATCACACACTCACCCCTCAGTCACTCAGTCACCAGCGTCACCACTCACTCACCACCACTCACTACTCACCACTCACACTCACACCACCCCACACCATCACTCGTCACTCATCACCAGTCACTCAGTCACTCAGCATCACTCACTCACTCAGTCACTCACTCCCACCCACCACCATCACTACCACCACTCACCCTCACTCACTCACACACCTCACTCACTCACCTCACTCCCACCATCACTCACCCACTCACTCACCACTCACTCACTACCTCACTCATCACCACTCACCCCCACCCACCACCCACTCACTCACTCACTCACTCACTCACTCACTCACTCACTCTCTCACTCCGTCACTCACTCACTCACTCACTCAGTCAGTCAGTCAGCCTCTCCCCTTAAACAATGCCGGAGTGAAATAGACCTCTGCTGCATTGCACATATTCCTCTGAAGAAGGCAAGAAGGCAAAAAAAACATGAAATACCCCAAAGCCAAATGTTTTTTTTTTGTTTTTTTGTCCAGGTCTTCAGACTCTGAGGCAATGAAAAGTGGAGATTTCAGCCCACTTCTCTCGCATATGGCCTGAATATAAATGTAATAGCGCATCTTTCGATTTGGGATGGCTATATTTTGTCCCCGAACTTTAAAAAGTTCCCTTTACGATTGACACAATCGTGTGAACCAGTTGATTGCTCTCAGTCGAGGAAGCTGCCCTACGGCGTTATCATCACAACATTTGTAGGCGACTATTGGCATTAATAGTCATTAGTCCCCCTCATTGACTCACTCCATTTGAACAGAATGAGTGCGCTCAAATAGCTATCCCGGCAAGAAATCATCTCAGTCAATCAGCTAATAAGATTAGCCAGTAAATTAGATTGCTTAATCAACTAAAGTCTCGGTCAGAATTACATTTTTTTATTTATTTCTTTTTTTGTTGTTGTTTGGCACCGGAAGTGGGACAGACCGTGTCCAATTCCCATCCTAATTTGGACGATGGACAACATAAGCAAACCCCCGCTAGCAATTCTGGGCGGTGTGGACATCGGTTCTCCTCCAAAGCATGTGTTGTCACCAGTCTGGGTTTTAAGAATTTTTTTTTTTTTAACACCACTGACTACAGCTAAGTTGACACAGAGTGGAGTCAGAGGAAGACCTTTAATTCCCGCGCCCTGACTTGCAGTCCACTGTCACCAGATCGACCCAGCGGGAGTCACTGGAAGGCCTTGAAATGGTGACCTCTAACTGACAGAACCCTTTCGTTGTCTGGGTGCCACAATCACCAATTGCATGTTGGCGCTACAAGCCACAGATGGCACTGGCACGGTCCAGATTCGATCCGAGACCATGGCATGAATTGTATTCTTGAACAGGGCCCGTTCCAGACCTAAAAGAAAAAATTTTTAAAAATCCCCAAATTGTGTTCATGATAGTCAGATAATTCCCCGTCCCCTCCACCTGTACTAACCCCCGTCTGCCCCCCCCCCCCAGATTACAGATTAAGAAACAATTTAAGTGAGCTGAGTACGTCGTCATTTTCAAATGTTGACTTCATTGAAGCACCCTAGAGTTATAGCAAAATACAGAGTGAGCGGCACATGCGGTATTGAATTAGTCAACTTTTGTTTGTTTATTTTGTGGAGCACAGCAAAAACATTTTTCAAAGTGCATTTCCGCTTGAATTTGTGCTTCTTTGCACTCTGTCCGTCCATTACCCGTACTCAGCTGTCTCAAGCGTTCGCTTCTTTCAAATTGCAAGAAGGTTACCGGGAGCTAACATGGCGCAGCTGCTTGTGCCCGTGACTAACACCGAAAAAACTACAAACACTGATGCGGCGAAGGCATTTTTCGTCTCTGCACAGTGCGTTACAGGCGTACTCTGCCGACTGAGGGCCTAATCCAAATGTTATCGCACCACCACTTCAAGCTTTAGCCTCGTGCTAGCCAAAGGGCCTGTTTGCCAGCCTCCGTCAAGCTCAGTACGTGACAGCAAAGGGCTAAAAAAATATATATATAAATATTTATTCATGAGCAATTCATTGACAGCGTCTACAGAACTTTGGCTTTCTCACCCTCAAAGAGAGGAGAGGAACCTTTGAGGATGGTGTTTATTTTTATTTTTTTCGTTAAGACAAGGGGAAAGAAGGCCCTCTAGTGTTTTAACCGGCAGTGAAGTGCTCACGAGAACTCGGCTCATAAATATTTCCAAGCAAAGAGAACTCTTTGTTTACGTGCAGGAAAGGAATCCAATACCAGACCAGTGGGACAGCAGTGAACAGCACGAGGGTAACGTGGGCAGCCAAACCTTGACTACGCGTTCAAAATGAGGCTGATTCCCCTGCAAGCGAGTTCCTTTATACGTGACTACATATGGCGACTGCCTTTTTACGCACATCACACTAACCCTTTATGGCGCAAGATCGCACGTATATGATTAGAATTTTCTTAACTGAACGTTCTAATTCTGATGTCATTATCACTACCGGCTATTGATGGGGTTCTAAAACACTGACAGAATGTTAAAAAAAAAAAACATTCCGAGTCTACACGTAGTCTTCAAAGGGTTGAATCTTTTGAGTTTTGGCATAGGTGTCCAATTTTCTTCAAAAAGGGCCAATGTCTGTTCAGGTATGTGTTCTAGCCCAGCGCTGAATCACCTGATTCTTGGCCTACTAGGCGAGGTCTTCCTGGAAGACCATGATTAGTTGAATAAGGTGTCGTAATGTTGAGCATTAAAACAAAACGCTGCACCCACACAGGCCCTTTTATGGGTTTGGATTGGCCCTTTAAGATTTGACACCCCCTAAAATTAGGGGATGATATCCGGTGAGGTGGGGGGGGGGGATCTCAAAAAGAGCACATCTCATACTGAGTATTTTAATCAATGCAACCCAATGATTTATGAATTGATTTCATGTTAAGTGCGCAAATGGTAATTCTTGCTCATCATACACACTATTGATTACTACTTACGATTAAAATAGCTTCTAAAATGTGCCACTGCTGGCTGGTCCCATCTAAAATAACAAGATTGTTAATGTAAAAAAAAAAAGCATATTAAAAGCTATTTTCATTGTAAAGGGGGGTCCTGCAGCTCCCTTCCCTCTGCCTCAAACTGCTAAAAGCATCATTTTCTTCCAGTCGCAAGGAGATTGAGTCTTGGAGAGAGGTTACATAAAATAGGTACATGGCTTTCAGAGGATATACCGTATCCCTCAAAATGATTCTTAAAGCCCATCTTTACAAAGTAGGCCTATTACCGCGCGGCGAAGATGAGAAATCCGCCTTTTTCGCTCCCCTCCGCGTCCTCGTGCGAGGAGTAAACGGCGTAGCGCGCAGCAAGCGCCGTGAGTTCAGCATTTCACCGGTTTAACTGAGCTACCCCCCCGACCGTTAATGTACAGTAGGCCGCATGCATTTAATTTCATCATCACATGACCTTAGCGGTGTGGTATCCGCCGTTATATATATCTATGTTTTGTACAATATTACCGCTTCATCTCCGGTGTTTTTTTTCCATCCATTTTCCCGCCCGTCAGAGCGGGTAAGTGCAGGTTTGGGTGGGGCTGTGGGTGGTGTATAAGGTGGGCAGTTGCCTTCACCGGAAAATGACTGGGTTGCTTTGCTGTTTGCTGAGAGGACGGCCTGCTGGTGGATGTAGACTTTTTTGTGCGCCTGCATTTTGTTCAGTGTTTTGTCTGTCGTTTGTTTTTCTTTTCTTTTTTTTAAAGATAAAATCCACCATTGCTTCTTTCTGGACTTCTGGTGCACTGGCCTACACAGTCTTGCCCAAACCCACCGCATTTCATCCAGTAGCGCATCCTAACCCAGTGATGCTGCTGTCGGCCCCACCACACACACACACAGCCATCAGATACACATGGAGGGCTGAACCCCACCTCCAGGGACAAATTCTCCACCTTTGACATAAGAGTGTACGTTGCGACCTCAATGGAAAATTAATTTTTAAATGAATGACAGAGAACTTCAGACAATGAAGAACTGGCTAGTAGCCCGGCAGGAGCTCGTCTGACAATAAACATTCAAACCTGAAAATAAAATACCATATTAATGTTCAATATTTCATGCTATGCTCATTGTTGAATGTGAAAACCAGGGATTTTGGACACGGCATAAATCATCGTTTCCCATCCCTGCATACGTTAAAGAACTTTTGGACTTGCTCCGGCAAGGAGGTTTTTTTTTTGTTTTTTTTTTGTATGCGGGATGAATCATGAGGACATCTGTCTTACAGCACGCTCAAGGAGGCCGCGTATTTCTTTTCTCATTTCCATTGCCGGGGAAATGGAATCGTTTCTCCCTTCTTTCCATTTTCGCTCTCCGCGCTTTTTCCCTCCTTGAAGCCCGCTCTCTCTCCGAGACCGAGCCGATATTACCCATCTTCACCTTTTTTTCGCCGCAGACACAGATGCAGCGCTCCCTCGCGTCCCTCCCGAACCCGGCCTGCCGCACGGCGATGGAGGGCGTGGTCCCGTAAGCGTGGGCCTGTGTCTGCCGCGGGCCCTGCTACTGTAATATTTGTCTTGGCGTTCCTTTTTTGTCGGCTGTGCTAATTGACAGCTCCAGCTTCTCTCTGCAGCTCGGCCCAGCTCGCCGGACTGTGAAATTGGCCCGCGAATTAGTTGGGCGTGGCTAAAACAATATCATCTAGAGCCTAACGTTCTTGCTGCGGGCCGCGAAGGGGGGGCGGGGGCGGCGGGGGTGGGGGGGCTGTGACAGAGAATAGCTAATATTCTCCGTCCCTCTTAATCATCTTGGTTCTAAATGGAAATGACGAGATCAAGTGAGAAAGCCGTGTTTATGACATAGGCAGTAGGGGAGGGTCCTATCACATCGTCAGTGGCACACGAATGCTCACGCGCACGTCTGTTTTATTTCCATTTAGATTTTTTTTTAATTATACAGTATATACAAAAAGTTCTCATCTGGCTATATGTCCATTTGATGTTTTATAAATCAAGGGCCAATCGCTTTGGTTCAGATCCAGCGCTGTGTTGGTAAATGGGTGATTGATGTTGAAGATGAAGATGAAGACGTGCACACGGACATCATTAGCGCCTCCAGCGAAATCAATGCTTCGTGGCTCAAAACCAATGAAATCGGCTCAAAGCCCAACGGATTGATCGCGGTTCCTGGGGTGGCCATTTTATGACAGATGCTAGATTTAACTTTTAATTTTTTTTTTTTTTGACCGGCGATAACATGGCGCAGATGATATTGAGACACCGCTGTGATACTGATGATGAACACATTCGGCTGAAAGGCCCCGCCGCGCCTGTGGCAAGCGCCGCTTGGCCGAGAACAGACTCCCACCCGAAGGCACTCAGAGCGCACTCCCACGCACAGGCTCAGGAGCCGGAGCGGGTCGAGGCCTTGACCCGCCCCCCCCGCCGGCGGGGTTTGAGCTCTCTCATCGGAACGCCGAGCGGCGGGCGTGTCCGCGCGGTCGATTGAATTCCGGCCGGAATGAAATCCCCCCCCCCTCCCTCCCCCCCGGGAGAAAATCCCTCCCCGAAGCCCTGCGGGCCCGGCTGAGAAAGTTATTCATGATGCTTTTTTTTGTTTTTTTTTCCCCCAGTCGTAATCGCGGAGCCCCTCCGTCTCATTAGGAGCACAACAGCGGGGGCCCGGCGGCGCTATCGTCCCGCGCGACCTTCGCGCTCACCCCCGTGTTGATCACCGCGAGCGAGCGGCGGGCCGTGCGTGGAGGTGATTTCACAGTACATCAAACCGCACGCAGGGCTGGCGCGCGGAGCCGGGGAGGAGGAGGTGCAGGGGAACGTAAAATGAATATGAAATGGAAATGTAATTTTCTTTTTTCCTTTTTTTTTTTTGCCTGAAGGGGAACCGCGCGTTTCTCACAGTGACTTATCGAGACATCCCAATAGTTCGTACGTACAGCTTCCGTACGTACAGATTTTACAGGTTTCTTTATTAATTCTTTTTCAGATTCAGTTCTATTACTGGTTTCACTTTTTCTTACTGGATGGCATAAAATCGAGTTTTATCATGGCTTTCACCTTTAGTAAAATCGCCGTACATGTCTTTTACTCTAATAGTGTAATGCACAGTTTAATGTTACTACACATCAAGAAACCCTAACCCACTGGACTTTTACATTTACTTATTTCTACATACATTCTACAGTATGTGTGAGGAACATTGCGAAATTTGAACTCACCATTGGTTAATATTCATTTTCAATAAAATAATCAGGGAGTAGCCAAGACTCTTTTTTTCCAATGCAGGCCCGTCAACCAGTAAAACAGGAAAAGATTTTTCCAATGATAGCTTTGAAGGCCAACTTTAAAAAAAATTTTTTTTACAAAACACGAAGTTCGTTCTTAAATTTATGACGGACTGTAATTGAGCTGTCCATATGTCCTTTCTTCTCTTAAAAAATGTCATTGAAAACACCAGCTAAATACTTGCACTCAACAGCAATTTCACAGTATTGGAAAACTTAGCCAGTTTGAAATGGGTTAAAACTATTATCCTCGACAAATTACACTTTTTTCGGTTTGATCATAAAAGCTACTCTGGAAAATTAAAAAATAATCACAACTGGCGAACTGGGATGTTCTCATTACCATAGTTATAAATCAAGGCGTTGAAAGGGTGAAATTCAGATTTATGTCAGTTTCTGTCTACCCTGTTTCAGAGGCAGTAGTCTTGGGCTTTTACCAGTGCAGCCAGTAGCCCTGTTGTTACTTGGATATATGCCCTATTCAGCAGCTGAAATAAGAGTTAAGGTTACCATATCTGGTAGTCTCATTTTAGACAGCTAAGTGGAGAGGTTGCAGTTGTACCTGCTATGGCTATGTTGTCTGGTTTTATAATGAGTCCTACTGTTGGGACATAACTTGCTATCAGGGGCGGCACGGTGGTGCAGCGGGTGGCACTGTCACCTGTCGCACGGGTTTGAATCCGGCCCGGGCCTGTCTGTTGGAGTTAGCACGTTCTCCCCGTGTGGGTTTCGGGTTTCCACGGTCCAGTCCAAAGACAGGCACGCAGGCTAATTGGAGACTCTAAATTACCCGTAGGTATGAGTGTGTGAGTGAACGGTGTGTGTGTGTGTGCCCTGCGATAGACTGGCCTGCCTCTCGTCCACTGCACGCTGGGCTGGGCTCCAGCACCCTCCGCTACCCTGCCCAGGATAAGCGGGTATAGATGATGGATGGATAACTTGCTATCACATGCGTAACTTGCTATCATCTCTTGCTTAAACTATTATGCATGTGATTTTGACTTGTTCTGGATGGGAGTATCCACTAATCGCTTAAGTGTTAATTGCAAGTTTAAAATGGTGTCAACGGTATGATGTCTTTTTCCTGATCAACATTGTGTCTGTTGTCCTATTACCGTAAACGCTAGAAACTGAATCGTTTACCCCATCTCTGTGTTGATCATTGGAACATTTCTCAAAATGACTGCCAATTTTCAATTTTTAATAAGAAACAAACCCAAGTATCCAACTCAATTTGAACAACGGAAGTCTAGAAAGTTGCGATTCACTCTAGCAAACAAAAAAAATAAAGAATGTGCCTGAATTCAGCCAGCGTGGAGAAAAAGTTTTGACCGCACAAAGTTGCTGCCTATTACTGCCAAACTCAGCAACATGCTTGTCAATCTTTTCCATTAGCACCCGGTCAGTTAGCTGGCTTTCAGACACAGTGAATGGCTCTCTGTCTGTCATACGGATGCGCCAGTGATTCACGCTGAAGTTTTTTTTTTATCGAGTGGTGATTGCTGTCCAGATGATGTGGCAGATTTTCTTAAACGTTCCACAGAAGCTCGTCTCAGCCTGGAAGCCTCTATCAGGTTCGATTTTTATGGCCTGTACTCTGTTGGTTGAACGCGATTAAAAAGCCTAAATGACATAGAGTGGACTAACAAAATGTTTATTGGTTGTGATGTACATAATGTCCGTGTGTGTTAAAACAGCATTAATAAAAAAAATGCAATTTGTGTACAACTAAAATTTGATTCATCACTAAAAGAATAAAAATTCCTGAAATGTGTCTCTAACACTGTATGCCAAGGAACATTTTGTTTCATTTTACTCAGGTAATTGAAAATTCACCATAAAAAAGATTAACCTCGCTAGTTCCCTTTGAATAAAAAAGTAAAATACATTTTTTTTAAAGCAATGTCCTGTACTTCCAGAGAGCTCTAATGACCAAATTTTATGTACTGGCACGTGCTCGCACAAGCTTTTATCATACATAATCACTCGGTACATTGTGGAGGTGTCATGCAAATGATAACTTTATGGATATCAAAAAATTTGCATAGCTAAATGAGAAATATTAAATCGGCAGGGGGAGAATTAAGAGCATTTGCCACTTGGGGACGAGCGGAATTAATGGTTTCCGAGGGTTTTCTTGAGGAATTTGAAATATTTCAAATTTATTTTAATTTGGGGGGCTGCTGGGTTTGTCCGCACCAGCTGTGCACAGATTATTCTCCTCCAGTAAAATGGCTGCTCGACTCTGTGGGGAGACTGCGGGGAGGAAATAACTGAGCGGCCAACAGAACACACACTGGAGAAGAGTAAAAATATATATATATATAAAAATTAATTAGCGTCAAAGGAAATTTCGCATTCAGTGTTTACTTTTCTCTTAATAATAAAAAATAAAAATAAAAAATGAATGTCAAATTTTGGCAAATGTCACATGCCGCGATGCTGGCCACCAGTAATGACAAATTAAATTTGTCGATTTAAAAACGGCTGGATACAATGAATAAATGTGTTTTAAATGGCCCTGGTTTTATGAGAAGTGCCGACCACACACTGAAATGTATTTTTGTTTATTTTAACAGCATTAAAAAAAAAGTGAAAAAGGCCACTGTGTAGGCTCAAGCATTCATCGGGCGCATCATGAATTGTCCTTTTTTTGGGTACGCTGTGGTGCACACGGGTTTCACAAATCGCAATATTGAAAGTCCTGTATTATGAAAGCATTGCATACATATGCCAACGCTTGTGGCTAGACACAAACTGTGTTTAGTTATATAGCACAATAATGTCTTTATTCATTTTGACTGGTAAAAAAATGCCAGTTCTCAACTGTGCCTTGCCATGTGCATTACAGCATGTGTAAATGCTCAATTGTGCATAAGTAGGAATAATCGTTAATACTATTCTCTTTCAATTAAATGTTTTGTGTTAATTGAGGGGAACGGCTTGCTTGTTCGTCATTTAAACGCTAAAATGCAAAAAAGGATAGTACCAAATACAGCCAAAATTTTAAGAAATGCTCTTTCTTCCTGGAAACCTGGTAGAATATAACTTTGTTAGAAAGCAAAGAACTTTATTTGTTTATAAAGTTGATATCGTGGTTTAGAAACACAAAACTTACTGGTAGCATTTCACAAATCCACACGATAGTTTTAACCACATTCTAAACTGTCAGTGTAACAGCCGAACCGTGAACTTGTTATTACCTGTTTATGTACGGTAAATTACCGTACAGGTGAGCACAGCCAGCGAAGCCCCGTATGGAAATGAGAGCCGATTCACTTACAGCAGTTTGGAACTGGGAGTGCTCAACATTTTTTGACAATTTAGAGGAGAAATATACCAAGTGCTGAATTGCACAGATTTTTGCTGGTTCATAGGATTCTGAAAATCAAATCTCAAAGCTGAAATTCTGTATCACCGAACATAATGTTTTCAGAGAGAAGAAATCGTAGGACACACAAGTTACTTGGGAATGAATGGCTCAGTGGAAAAGTATGGAGAAAGAAAAACATTTATGTGGAGGCGGACTGTGAGTAGAAGGCACTGAGTATTGGATTGTACTGTAACCTATTTAACCATAGCTCAATATTTCACTGCTTATTTCAGCTAAATGGCAAACACATTAGGTCTTAGAGCCTGAAGAAGCTCTGAGGAATTCCATAACATTAACCAATTTGCCAGCAAACAGTACATTTTCACATTGATAATAGGGAATACTGGGTAGATTTAGTGTCCTTTCAGTGTTCTGGAATTCAGAAGCCGAGGCAAGATGTCAAAAAAAAAAAAGATCTAATACAGCGAGATGAACATGCCTTGACCAAGAGCTTTATCCATGTTACCAATTCCACACAGGAAGGAAACCTAAACTATACTATATCACTACAGTTCCTGTTCCACATGGACAACCGTTTCCAGCCACAGACATTTTTTTTAAATGGATGACCTGTAGAAGGCACTGTATCTTGGGCTTGAAATGGATGGAGAGACGCAGGACACAGCTACACACTACAGTATGAGAACATGATAGATCACGAGAGAACAAAGAGAGAGCCAAGCTGAGGTATTCATTAACTATGTTTTTCCCCAGAGTCGGAGTCAGTGGTGTATAATTGTGAATCATACAAGTCAGTAGTTTCTTGACCTCTAAGGATAATCTATTACTATATGAAATTGGACGAGCTTTGTTTTTTTCTCTTCCTGTTCCTGTAATTTATATAAACTAATAAAAAAAACTTAAACACAAAACAAATTAACTTGTTAAATATGTGTTACTAGCAAGCCAACTATCTCGGTGTAGTCAATCCATCAAACGTGTGAATTTGGGGAAAACCGTATCTTCAGTCATGCATGTGAAGACTGTTTGTTTTCAGTAGCCTTCAGATGCATGCATGTTTTAGCACAGCCAGGCCCGTTTGGCCTCGGACTGTGCAGGACTACGTCTGAATTCGCAACGATTCTTCACCGCTGGTATGGACCCTCGATCAAGCCATAATGGAGCAGGATATTGACACATGCTGAACTTGGATATATTGAATCATAAGGGTCTAGACTGACTTCGCAATTTTTTCTTAACTTTTTCTTCAGTGGCATAAGAATTAGGTGTTGATGCACTCACAGGAAGCTCAGTTTCAGCGCTGGAACACAGCAGGTCTCCCACGTAGCCAAGGGTTACCACTGCCTGGTTATTATCGCATGAAAAAAAAAACTCCCACTTAGAGTGAGGACATAGCAACCATTGCTCTTACCTTGTCCCCTCTCCTTCTTCGCCCCCGCCCCCCCCCAGTAGACATCCAGAGACTTTGCCCCGGTATCACTTGTCATTTATGGCTGACATGCGGTAGACAGGACCGTCGGCACACCCCGGATTGGATCGATGCTCCCAATGTTCCCAGAGTGCCGCGGAACGAAAGGTCAGATCAAGCTGTCTGTGTCACGGAGTCGTCCCTCTCTGCCTTGTTTACAGATTTTCAGGCTCTGGTCTGACCACGGAGCTTTTACAGGAGATGGATTTATTCATAGACTTCACCTGCAAAAAGTTCAGCAAAGTTAAATACTTTAGAAACTGCGGTGACTCCATGGAAAGGAAGGCCACTTCATGCAATACAGCCTTTTTCAGGTTTTACATGGTGGATTCTGGTGGAATATAAAACCACATCGCCTCACTATCTCATCAAGAAATTATGAATTTTTTTCATTCAGTTTATTAAGTGTAGCCATATTGTACCAATGCCATGGGGGGCATTGGGGAATAATGCCCCCCTTCCCCCTCCCGCCCAATTTCATATGGTTACCCTACCATAGCCAGGAATAAATACTGTAAAACTTCATCAAACAGTGTCCAGATCTTTAGAGATGGGGAGTGTTCCACGTGCATGTCAATAAAGGCCAGTCTCCAATACCCATAATTCATTGTTGTCCTCTGTAGGGGACAGTCTCAGCTCTTAATCTCAAGGACCACATATTTTCCTGTGCAAAAATCATTTTTGTCATCCAAGATACTCGTATTATGTCACGAAATTGAAATACTTAAATACTTAAAATACTTTTTTTTTTTCCTGCTGTGTCTCAAGAGGATATTATCCATCCTGGTTGTGGCCTACTCTGGACCAGTTCTGTAGTCTAATTGAAAATAATGGCCTGTCCGTAATAGAGGCCTGGCCTCCAATTAAGCCTGAGTGCTCTCCTCTCTTCTCCTGAAGTACGTCAAGGTCCCGGCTATTATTGGAAGTTTCACTGTAAATAAATAACACAATTTGTTGAGAATTTGTGTGTTTTTCCCCCACCGAAAAAAGTCCTCTGTAGGTTCAGGAGGGGTGTAGGTTTCCACGGGTGCCGTTCGAAACGCAGGCTGCCCGACGCTGTCTCTGCTCGCTGTGTTCTGCAGAGCTGAGCCGAAAGCTCTCGTTGTTCTGGAGGACTGCAGGAGAAACACAGACACCCGCCACAGCCGTTACACCGCGTCGAAGTGTCCCTGAGCAAGACACCTAACCCCTAATTGCTCCCAACGAGCTGATCGGTACCTTGCATGACAGCCTTGTGTGTGTGTGTGTGTGTGTGTGTGTGTGTGAATGGGTGAATGAGAGGCATCAATTGTAAAGCGCTTTGGATAAAAGCGCTATATAAATGCATTTACCATTTACACCACACAGTGTTTTTCCCAACACAATGCAAATACCACATCACTTTGTGGAGATGATCTGCACCCAAAAACAAACAGAATAATATATCATTAAGGTTCCATTTTAATGCAAATGATATTGTATTTAATGTATATTTTGGCAGATATATATATATATATTTATATATTCTTTTTAAATGTGGAAATGCATGCGCAAGAGTTGCTCTCTTACTGTTTCCAAGACAACTGCTGAGTGTTCTACTTTGCATGGGCGGAAATGGACGCGAGGCTCATTAGTCAATCTGTCAGGCCACGCGCTGCAGCCAGCACTCTCTGATTGCCGAGCGATTAGCATATTTTAAAGATCGCACCTTGTGCGATTTTAACAACAAGACAAACAGAAAATACTTTTAAAGAGCCGTGAGAGTTTTTGCTTGCTTGCTTGTTTGTTTATTTGTTTGTTCGTCTGTTTGTTTGTAATCATCTTATGAGCCTTTTGGGGAGTTGTGCTGTGGAATGACTGACAAATTCTTTTTGATTATTTTATAAAGTCGTAAATAAAAGGTGTGTGTATGTGTGTGTGTGTGTGTGTGTGTGGGGAGGGGGCGGTGGGGCGTGGGGGGGGGGGTGGGTTTGGGCGGGGGGGGTCGCACGCTGTTGCTTGAACGGAAAACATCATCAGTAATAAAGCAGAAATAAGGGGCACTCAGTCAGACGCTCAGGCACCGCCAGCCGAAACAGTAATCCAGGGCATTTATGATGCGCGGTGCAAATTTGCCTCCGGGCTACAAAAAAAGCCATTTTCTAGTTCACATGTCAGTTCATTCCGGCTCCATCTTTTCAGATCTTCCAATTTCACACTCAACATTACAGTTTGGCAGTAATCCCTGGGTAATTTGGCCCCGTTTTTTTTCACGTCAGGGTGACAGAGGTAATGTGGCTTTTCCAAGTGGGTATAAAAAAAGAAACGACAGCGATAATGTTAAAGCAAAATAGGCCTAGCATGGTCATAAAAGGTTACAAAGTCACAGAAAAGTCACGTTTTTTTTTTTAATCACCTTTTGGTTTGTATTCATTTGGAGTAACAATTTAAATTATACTTAGACTCTTGTACAGTATGTACTGAGCCTTTGGTAAGATGGGTTTTCATTGGTAAGATATGTATGGTGCACATATATGCATGGGCAATTTGCTCTGATTTGTGCTGTGCATTTGGTACGTCCATTTTATTTGACTTTAATTGATTTAATTCTTGGCATAACCCGATTTCAATAAAAGATTTCCCTGAGGTGATGTACGTCAAACGGAAATGGCCAAACGTGTTTACATTTCAACACACACTGAAGAGCCAAATACCAATATCACGGAGTAGAGGCAGTGTGTGACCTGGATTCATTCCCAGGAAGTCCACGCATGGTTAGTGTCTCGCTGCAAAGGAATCCGTAATATGCCCTTCCTTATTTTGACTTTATCTTCCTTACCTTGACAAATCCCACGCCCCCCCCGCCCCCCGCTTCTGTGGGAATTTGCTCTCGGCTTGTGCTGAGGAATTATCTGCATTCTGAAACCCAGAGATCAGCAGAAGTATCCAATAACCCCAATAGAAGCTGAAAAATAAAGTATTGAAACATGTGAAAATTGTACAAGCCACGTAACGAGTTGAGTGTTTCAAGTGCAGGGAATGCTGTGCCTATTAGATGGAAGCAGTGGCGGGGGTTTATTTTATTTATTTTAATTTTTTATTTTTTTTTAGCAATGTTGCCTAGTAACCAGACATCTTTGCATGAGATGCGTGGGGGAAAAAAAAGAAAAAGATTTTCCGAGACTCTTGGTAAAAAGAAACAAAGCAAAAGCGCCATGGATGAGTGGAGCAAGGGCATCCCGATGGCAAAATGAGCGGGTATGGGGGGGGGGGCTCCTGGCTGTCAGCACGCAGGAGCCTGGTCTGGTAAAGCCTGTCACAGGAGACTGCTTTCGCCAATGCGCAGGGGAGGTGGGGTGGGGGGGTGGCGGCATAGGGGGGCACAGGCCATGCTGAACTCAGCTGCAGAAGGCATTAGCCACATCGATTCGCCCGGGACAAACTGACTGTTTTTCGGGTCTTTCTGTCTTTGTCTTGTACTGGCTGTAGGGAAGTCACTAATTAGCCATTCAACCTCTCCTGGCCTTGACATCAAAATATCTAAACTGTGACCAAATAAATACAAAAATATAATAAAAAAATAAAATTAAAAACTCCATCTAAACAAAGTTGTTTTTTTTTCAGAACAGAGAGATAGTTAGCTTCCAATATCCCGAATGCACTTGGTAAAATTTTTCATGTTTTACATTTACAGGCTAGTGCAGTACATGCAGGTGCTTAATTGTTGTATTTAGTTATACTTTTCCCATTTAATTTCACATTTTCCTTCTGTTGTTGTTGTTGCTGCTGACAATTTTTTTTCTCAAGGGTACCCTGGCAGCATGTCTCCTCTCTAGATTTCCATGCCCAAGTGATCACACCATCGTCAGTCTAAAGAAAGACGCAAAATGTGTACTTCCAAAAAAAAAAATCTGTGGCAGAATTTTTCTGCTGCCAAGGAATTTGACAGGGCAGATATTTCATGCAGTCTTTCGCGACAGCGTTAAGTTATTCTTTAAAAAAGCTGTATTATTATAAAGGAATCAAGAAAGTATGAAACGCAAACAAAATGCACAGCACGATTTGAAAACTGGCCAGAGAAAAAATATATATATATTAGTGAGCCGAGAATAGAGGAAAAGGAATTAAATGAGATAGTAAGATATTTAGATATTAAGATTAAGAAAAAGTAGTACTGAAGTACTGGTTCATTTTCGTGCAACTGAGTACTTGGAGTTTCTGTGCAGGCTCCCCTTTCAAACCGCAAAGAAAGAGAGAGAGCTTTCCTAGCTCACTGTCAAAAATAATAATAACAATTTGAATCACATTGAAAATCTTCTAACCCAGTATGGACAAAGCGGGGGATGCAAAGTGCTGTAAAATTAATCATTTATGGAACACAAAAGAAAATGGTTTATATATCCAAAGATCTCTGTTCCGCACTTTAAAGCTGCTTTCTTGAATATTTATACGCAGTTCATGGAAAACAGGCTTGCCTTTTTGTTGTTATCACGCCAGTGAAATTGGTCTGCTTTGAACTGTGGGAAATCTTCGCTACCACAGTTTAAGCTGAAAGGTCCACCTTCAAAACCCTGATTTAGTGGCACGAAAGACCAAACAACTACAAAGGTGGCACGAAAGACCGAACAACTACAAAAAACACCCATGAAAACAAAATGAGAATGAATATGATTGCTTTCAGAACCAGAATTTTGTTTGTTGCCTGCGCCTTGAATTTAGAGCCTAGTATGCCTCAATAATTTGCCTAATCTGAAGTGTGAACGAAAACTTGCCATATTGATATTCCATTAAGACAATTGTCCTAAAAAATCAATGGCAAGCAAGCAATTCTATGCATGGATGTCCACAAAATTAAGTGGGTGGACCTTTGGATATTGGATTCATGGTTTTCGGTGTCATTCAGACATTTCTCTAATCAAGCAGAACAGACAAATCATTAAGGAGAGCCTTAGTATCGATCCCTGTGCTAAAAATGCTAGACATACTTAATTTCCTGGGAACAGTTGTACATAAACAGAGTGGCGTGCTCTGTTCCCATGCTCTGTGCTTTCCTCGTGCGCATGTGACAGCCACGAAAAAAAGCTTGGTGACTGAAATCTGCTGGTCGCCGATGGAAACCGAAGTCTCACTTATTACCATTAAAAACGTGCTCTTTTCACAGAACATTTTGCTGCGTGTTCAACGTCGCGACCTTTGTCTCTTTTCTGCGCGCTCCAAATACGCAGCGAGTGTCTGTGTGCTGTGCTGCTAAAGCCCACGTGTTCCTTTTACTTTCTTTGAGAGGCGACAATAAAGGGAGAATCTGATCTGAGCTGTCTGGCAGGCAGAGCAAGACCAGGCCTTGTTAAGTGAAATAAAATGTGTTACAGAGCAGAGGGCATGGACTGCACTGACTTCAACTGTGCGTGTGTGTGCGTGTGTACGTATTTGTGTGTGTGTGTGTGTGTGTGTGTGTGTGTGCGGGTGTATGCGTGCATGTTCACATGACTGATGTTTCTTCATGCACACATTCATGTTTTATGCGTCTCTCTGGCTGTCTGTGCTATGTGTGTGCGTGTGTGTGTTGTGCATGTGTACATGCATGGGTATGTGTGTTGTGCATGCGTAGATTCATGGATGTGTGCAGGTGTGAGTGCGTGTGTGTGTGTGCATGTGTGTGTGTGTGTGTGTATGTGTGTTGTGCATGCGTAGATGCATGGATGTGTGCATGCGTGCATGTGTGTGTGTGTGTGTGTGCATGTGTGCGTGCGTGCGCGCGCGCGTGTGTGTGTGTGCATGTGTGCGTGCGCGCGCGCGTGTGTGTGTGTGCGTGTGTGGGTGTGTGTGTGTGCATGTGTGCGTGCGCGTGTGTGTGTGTGTGCGTGTGCGCAGTAGGGGGCTTCGTTTGTGCTGGGGGTGCCATGTGGTGTGCCAGTTACAGCAGCTGGAGCCGGAGTGCTTCGAGCCCAAAAGCTGGAGGGGGCACAGCTTCTGTGCCCTTGAGCAGGGGTGTCGAATGGGCGGGGGTGGAGGAGGACAATTCCAAGGGCCCTGACTGACATGGGGCCCTCAAAAATTGTGCAGGGATAGGGTGGCGGGGACCCAGTGAGAGATCTTTTCGTGGGGGCCCAGAATCACTGGTGGGAGAACCCCAGCCCTTGAGCAAAGCATTTCACCCAATTCACTCCCTCGAACAACAGACCTCTCTGTATTAATGGGTGACACCGGTTTAGAAGGGTGCAGGAATGTTTAAATGTCACTGTCACTCATCAAATGTGTGGTACTCTTCTTTTTTCTTGCTTCCATTTTATGATTTAGTTACCAAGCACCCCCATTTTAAATATTGACTCGGCATCATCTCTTCCTCAGTGCCAATCACCAGGTGGCCTGACAGCCAAATAAAATCCATCACTTACTTTTGGCCTTTTGATTATTGTGACAATGAAAAAGTAGCATTCAAAATCTCAGATGCCACAATCGCAGCCTCACAGTGTCAACATACATCCCAGTAGTTACATGTTAATAACTTACTAAATAATGTGTAGCCTATTTTATTTATTTTTTTTTTTTTTAAGCATCTACTTTATTTGAACAGACACACAGCACATCTTATTCATACATCGTTTCATAAATTGTACGAGGAAGATTTCTAATCCACATGCACCGTTTTTTAATAAGAACCTGGCCCTGACGAATACGGCGTTGAAGAGCCCTGCCCTGCGCTATCCTGTGGAGGGTCCATTACCGGATTGAGCCACTGGCCCTCATCCGTAATGACATGACAAGGTTCATTACGCTGAGCAAGTCAGCCGATGAGCAAGGCTGTAAGATACCGGATACAGCATTTTTTATTTTATTTTATTTATTTATTTTTTCGTTCATTGAAAACACCGCCTCAGTCCATAAACACGTGTACGGCTTACACGCTTAATTTGAGCAGGACACGCCGTCCCAACTTTCCGCAGAGGGGGAGAGGGAGCCGAAACCGGCCCGGGAAATTAGCATATGCTAATGAGATTTTCTGTTTACTGCAAAAGCCACCGCCTTCCGTTTTACCCCTCCACCCCCCCCTCCACCCCCCACCGCCCCCCACCCCCATCTACCAGCTGACCTGTCTGCGTCTTCCTCTGGCTCTGCCAGATCCGCTCGCATTCTGGTAACTTCTTTAACAAATTAGCTTTCAGAAAACAATGGATTATTATTATTATTAGTAGTAGTAGTAGTAGTAGTAGTATTGTTAGTGTCATTATTATTATTATTATCGTTGTCATTATTTTTTTACACTCCAGTTCTTTTCTCCATTTCACTTGTCATTTCCAAAAAAAATTGCCACTGTCCCTGTGGTGACGGTCGGTCCCAGCTGTGGAATTTTTTAATGTTTTCGGGGTGATTGGAAATCACTGTCCTTCAAAGTGGGACCCTAGAAAAAAAAAGCTGTTACTCTGATTCAACATCTCAGTCTAACCATTTTCTCCAGCCGCGATTGAGATTTCACATCCGACCGCAGTCTCGGCAGGTGTCTGATCTAAGCGACCAAATTAATTCTTAAGATAAAACTTTACCTTCTCAGTGCCAAAAAAAGATATCCAAAGTTTGCCAAAAGGTCACGGTCATAATCACGTTCACGCTCACGTTGTGTTTCATGTAATATTTATGAGTCACTCAGCAGGCCCGGTAAGGGCTGTAAGTAAATAAATAAACAAAATAAAATAAACGCTTATTGCTCTGGACCAATTTTTTTTTCCCCATCATTATTAATTTACCTCATGTCGGAAGGCATCGTGGGACAAAATTCCATGGCTGAGCTGAAATAACTTCCTATCTGACTGGATTTTTATCGAATTGTTAGCCATTTAAACAGGGGGGTGCCAAATATAAATAAATAAATAAATAAATGCAAGAAAAAATCTATATATAAATTATAGAAAACATAGCATAGCAAAAAATACATAACTCATCATTTACCCCCAAAGTACAGCTCGGTCGTACTGTGCAGTTTTCCACTAGCAAGTATGAAAAATAAGACGCGTAGTCGAAGATGACCGGTGAATTGTGAAAACGGAGAAAGCCTCGGCGCGCCGTAGCCGGTAATTGCAAATGTAACGGCTGGCGTTCGGCGCGGCGTCGTTCCAACTCCGCGGGTAGCGAGCGTTCTTTCCCTTCCGGCTGCACATAATAATGTCCTTTGAGAAAAGTCCCGTGTGCATTCACAAGGTCTTCTCAAACGTGCGAATGAGGGCCTCCTTTGCTGGTTGAATGAAATGTGACAGGACTGGATAAGAACCCAACGCCCCCCCCACAAATTCTTCAGCTTTAGCACTTATCGCGATGTTCTTCAGCTAGAGCCAGAGCGCAGGTCGAGACACCACAACCTCACACAGTCTGAGTACATCGCTGACAAGCGCCCACCCCCCCCCCCGTACTCATCCGCCACCACCCCCGACCTCCACCCCAATCTCCGCGGAACCTTCCGGAAGGAGCTAGGCCAGGAGACCCATCCCTCATAATGTGCATTATCAAAAGGCAGCAAGCGATAACCCTGCTCTCCGGGAGGGCTTGCCAGCCCATTACACTGAGTGCCTCTAATGCGGAATCAACGACACAAAAGTCAGTCAAATCCAGCCGGCGATCGGCGGCCATTTTGAAAAAAGGCAGAGTAAACAACTAATAGACGTTCCTCTGGGTAGGAGGACAAAAGTCCCATTGACGTGATTGGCATCTGTACTCTTGGCTAATTTCCTAAGCCTTTTTTCATGAAGGACTTGTACAACACAGAGGGTTTTCTTTTTTTTTGTTGTTCAGGGTTTTTTCCTTTTTTTCTTTAAACTGACATCTAGAGGAGCTCATCTCTGAAATGTCAGTCATTTTCTCTTGCCAAAAGCCTATCCTTTCTTTCACCCCTCAAAACTTTTGACACCCCGGTGATTTTAACCCAATTAGGCTGCCATTTCTGAGTTTCCCTGCAATCGACAGTCGGGGTGTGGGATTTGGCCACAGGGCTGGTGGGATCATCACAGTTCCCATAGGAACAGAACATTTCTTTACTTCAAACGGCTGTTGTCTGCGGTGAAATTCGGAAGCAAAAGTAGAGATTTTTTACAAAAAACAAAATGTTTTAAAACATTTTTTCGGAGTTTTAAACGGTTGAAAATGTGAAACTGAAGTCAAAGAGAGGCAAAGCCACACTTTGCTTGCAGTTGCAAATTATGTAAAGCCATTAATTTATCCATACTGCCTGGCCTAAAGCCTCCACACATATTTATTTCATAAAATTGCCCATTTTAAAGTATAGTTACTGAGTGAAGAGCCCACATCCAGCTTTTAAACAACCCTAATGGCCTGTATAAACTGAGCACTAATAAATCCCAAACTCCCCAAAAACAAAAATCAGCAAAATACATTTTTTGCTTGGCTCTTAACAATTTGGATGCACATTATCGGATCCACATAATTATTAGCGTTTAGCAAGAAGGTACTGAGTTCGAATCCCGACCAAGGCAAGGGCCTTTCTTTGTGGAATTTGTGTGTTCTCACCATGTCTCTGTGGGTTTCCTCCATGTTCCTCCAAGACTTTCAGCAGGTTAATTGGAGACTCTACATTGGCCGTAGGAGTGTGTGAATGAATGCTGCGTGGGCCTTGTGATGGATTGGTGACCACTAATAATAGAAATTATATTATGTTTTTTTAAAAATATATAAATAATAAAGATATAATGATTTTTTGCCCTGCAGTAGATTGGTGGTCTGTCCAGGGTGTATTCCTGCGTCTCGCCCAGTGCATGCTGGGATAGGCTCAGTCCACCACCAAAGAAAATACCCCGACGAGGAATAAGTGGTTTAATTGATGTATTATTATTATTATTATTATTACTACTACTACTATACTATGCTCTTGTAGTACAATTCTTTCACGTTAATTTTACATTGCTTTTATTTTGATAATTTGATTACATTATATATTTATTATGATCTTTTCACACCTTAAACCTTAATTTCACTGAATGAAAAATTTGGCCAGCGCATGAAGAGCACGTTTTGAGTTTCGAAGTTTTGTGTTGTCTTCAGACAGCAGCAGCCCAAGTCTGATCTCCAACACACTGTTCACAAAGGACTTAAATCAGCGGGTCACATGTTGTGTTCAAATTTAGTCCCTGTTCAACCGGGGAAGGATGGTCTTTTGACTGTTTCCCCCCACTGCTGGGCCCAGAAGAGTGCTTTACTGCCAACTATGAATAACAGTGCCAAATGAGTACATTCCACTGAGTTTTTTGGCTAAATCTTTAGGAACTGTGCCGTGCTTCTCACAATCCCGTTTGAATCATGCATAAGCAATGCCCCTTTCATTTTTTCCAAAAAACAAAAAAAGGTTTTCAAAGGAATGAATTCGACCTCTACAGAAGAGCATTAGGGGCCGTGTGAATGAATTAGAATTACTGTGAAAGTCAGAACTAACTGTCGACTTAAAGCTAGAAAGTTCTGACTTTATTCCATCAAGTTTTAACTTTAAAGGTGAAAAGTTTTGACTTTAATCTTAAGTTTTGCCTTTGGGCATAACCCATTCATCTCCCTACAGCACTCAGCTTGCAGCTGGCTGCCTTCAGCTCCGTAATTCCTGAAGTCTAAAAACTCATAAAAACTGTGTTCAGCCGCACTTCCCATAATGAGATTCAGTGCTTTTTTAAAACTTAAATCGTAAAATAATAAGCTTTTGGACAATCAACCTCAGTCCTTAGGTTTAACTCACATATCTTCAGATTTAAAAAAAATAATGATTTTTTTTTTTTTTTAAAGAAATATTCAAAATCACTTTTCTGAAGGAACTGTTAAAATCATTTTGGTTGGGAGTTGTAGTT
Source organism: Anguilla rostrata (assembly GCF_018555375.3). Classification (NCBI taxonomy): domain Eukaryota; kingdom Metazoa; phylum Chordata; class Actinopteri; order Anguilliformes; family Anguillidae; genus Anguilla; species Anguilla rostrata. The sequence goes on along the minus strand of NC_057938.1, from coordinate 3,972,716 downwards.
GTGAGAGGTCACCAGAACAGGGATCAGGAACTCCATATATTGTTGGTGAAGAAGGGCCAGGTTAATCATTACAGAGGCTGTATGGCTCTGACGCTCAGGTCCTGGAGGGCCACAGTGTCTGCATTCCTTTCCATCGGCAGCCAGTTAACCAATTAGATGTTAAGGCCACAAACATGTGATTAGAATGTTCTTAGCTGAACATTCTAATGCTGATGTAACAATCACTACTGGTAACTGAAAGCGATGGAGTTCTAGCAGCGAGCTAACACCCTACATGTATCACAGATTGCAAAAAACACCCCCAAATATCAGCAGAAACTTTCTCCCTCCAGGACTGGAATCTGACATCTGTGTAACAGAGGAACAATGTGCATGTCAAAATCGTCACCACGGTCTTCTTGGAAAAGACGAGCTTGTGGTCCAGTGTTTGGCCAAGTGGTTGGAGAAGTAGATGCTGTGGTGTCGTCTACAGCAAGGTGTGGGCAAGGAGGAACCATTTCCGAAAAATGCCCACCTTTGCTCTTAATTGTTTAACTAGCCTGTTCATTTACACAATGCAATTTTCCTCACGCTTCTAGATGAGGTCTTAAAGGACAGCTGGTGACTGATTCTGTGGACAGATTAAATATACTGGGGCGTAACTCACAGGTTAACTGGGCATTGGTGTACACTGGCAAATAGCAAACTAAGCCAGGGTAATTGGCAACAAAAAAAAAACAGGTACTGTCTGTTTTAGGCAGACAGAGCTTTGAATGATGGTTAGCCATCCAGCATGATACATCTTTTAGGGAAATTCAGAGGCAGATAAACAGACATGTGTTTTCAAATGGGAGGAGAAGGAGAAAAAAAAAAAAGTGTCATCGGTGTAACCATGACAACACAAGCTGATCAGACCTGGGGCAAATATGCATTTTAAATACTTAGCGTGCTCTTCAGAAGCAGGCAGAGTTTGAAAACACTCCTGCTGTACCTTGATAATTCACAACAAACAGAACTGAGAGACAAAGAGAACGGGTGAAAATAGATGCTCCTTTTAAAATACCACAGGAACCTTACCCGTGCATCTGAGGGGGTTAGTCTTCATTTTCGGCACCTGCAGCGTTGGGAACCCAACACTGTGAAGGTGTTTCTCAACGTGTTTCAAAGTGTTCGTTCAGCACATTCCTGTATGGTCCTATGCCTCCCCTTTAATATTACTGTATTGATTCTAACACTCGCAGTGTTCAATTTGTTAAGGTGATTTTGCTGAGCGTGTACGTGTCAGAAACCCAATTTAGCGAAATGTCATGTCTGACTGCCTTTTTTTTCCCAAACACCTTTTACCGTGCGAGTTTCAGCTGCGAACACATCTCAAATGTGATTCCGAAAAGCCAGGCCTAGGAAATCTGGTAAATGGATAAGCACATTCAAAGCATGCGAATCAAATGGGAAATGAGGAGCAGTTAGCGTGCGCTGAAATACCTTAAATCTGCAGTAGCGTCTGCTTGTTCTCATACTTTTTTACAGCAACAGCAAGGCCAACTCACGAACATTAGCCCTTAGACGAGCAGGTCCTTCGGAATGTTTTTCAAAATTCTAAGTCAGGGTTGTAGAAATCCACTGCTGTCAGTTACCAGTGGTGATTGTTACAACAGCATTAGAATGTTCAGTTAAGAATGTTCTAATCACATATTTTGTGACCTCACATCTTCAATAGTTAAGAGGCTCTCAGCTGCTCATAGCAGCTAACTGACTCTCATTTGTTTCCAGGCTCCTGTGAAGATCCCCCCCCGCCCCCCAACCCCCAACCCCCCGCCCTCCACTCCGGTGAGCCAAAGCTCTTGTGTTTTGCGATGAGGTAGCGCAGCGTGTGATTGCTCAAGCCGTAGCTCCAGGTACAATGGGAAGAAAGGGCTTTCTGCCTCCTGAAGTACCATCCTTAAGGCCCACATTACTGAGTTTCCAATCACACTGCAGCCCACAAGGAGGGAAAGAGGGATGGAGAAAGGAGGAGGGGGGGTAGAGAGAGGAAGAAAAAGATGAGAGAGAGAAGGTGAGAGGGAGGGAGAAGGGCAGAGCGAGGCAGAAGGAGAGAGATGGAAGGAGAGAGAGTGAAAGATGGAGGAGGAGAGGGACAGAGAGAGGGAGAGGCGAGGGGGAGATTGAGGGAGAGGGAGGGAAAGATGGAGAGATGGAGGGGGAGAGAGGAAGAGCGAGAGAGAGAGGGAAAAATAATGAGAGATGGATGGAGAGAGGGGAAGATGGAGAAATGGAGGGGAGGGACAGAGAGGGAGAGAGGAGAGCGGGGGAGATTAAGGGAGAGAGAGGGAGAGAGAGATGGAGGGGGAGAGAGGAAGAGAGAGAGAGATACGCGGGAGGGAAACCATTAGGGGTGTCTGCTGTCGAGTCCTCTTATCTCTGATTAAATGCTTCGGACCTGCGCAGCCCTGCAGGTAATGCTATATCGCAGAAATGAGTCTTTCTCCTCCGTTCGTCTTCGTCCAGAGCGCAATTAAAGTTCCAGCCAGCTCGGCCGACAGCAGCACTTAAACAGCGACTCGCCCGCCCAGTCGTCTTCAAAGCAAGGAGGGGGAAAAAATCACTGGGTAAAATCCACAGTAGACTGATTACAGCACCACTAGAATAAAGGTACGTAAATAAAAATAAAAAAAACATAAAAGCATTGGTCACTTGGTGATCCTTTATTCCGTTTATCCAAGTATACTGTATGTAAACAGACCAACAGATCATTACAGTGCCTTCACTACGGTTTCTCAGCTTGCCATTATTACAGCACCGCTGCAGACAGGCACTGCTGTTTGCGACGGGAAAGGAGAAAAACTGGCTCATAAAATCGAGAGAAAGATTTTGAGGGCAAATAGCAAATAGTCAAATGGATCTCTCTAACCGATGATATTTTGGTTTATGTAAGGAGGTCCCTCGGTTTTATTTACACAATAATAATAACAACAATAATAAAACCCTGCACCCTTAATTATCATTATTATAATTATAATGATAATTATCTTATCATTATCATTATTATTATGTCAGTACAACTGAGGTCCCTCTGTTTTTTTTTTGTTTTTAATATAAATAATAAAAATATAATGGTTTTTTGCCCTGTGATAGATTGGCGACCTGTCCAGGGTGTAGTCCTGCCTCTCGTCCAATGCACGCTGGGATAGGCTGGAGCACCCCCTCGCAACCCCGCCCAGGATAAGCAGGTATAGATAATGGATGGAGGTATAGATAATGGATGGATGGATGGATAATGGTTTTTTTTTTTACTTTGGCTTTTGTTCTGAACCCAGTGAAGATGCCTGAACCTCCCCACACTTTGACCGTGGGAGATTGGGCTGGAGAGATGAGCTTCACGGTCACTGCCCCCCAACTCAGGATGCATCGCGTAAGCGCATTTAAATGACACGACCAGAGGGTGAACATGTTACGACATCCGTACATCCCCCCCCCCCACCCCCCCCCCTCAAAAGAACAGCCCTCAGGACGGCCCCGCCCCGCCCCCGGCCCCACCCCGCCCCACCCTCGGCCCGGCGACTCTCTCAACCCCCCCTGTCAGAGGAAGCGCCCAGGCGCGTGTCCGGACGCCGTCGCCGCGGCAACGACCCAGCGTCGTCGTTCTAGGGGCCGCTTCAGAAAGGGCGCGTTCAGAAAGGCTCTCATGCTACGGGGTTTTTCGCCGCAGAGGCCTATTTTCCCATCCGGTCGGGCCCGCGTGAAGCCCGTCTGGCACCATCGTCATATTATTATTATTATTATTATTATTATTATTATTATTATTATTATTAACGATGTCGGTTTTACCTCCCGGCACCGCGGAGCGCCGTAAACGCCGCGTCTCTAATTTACTCCGCTCGGCGCCGTACGGCCGGTATTTAACACCACGAGGAGCGAGCTCCCCGGCGTACCCCCGCCGCTCTGATAAAGGTCACTCTTACCCGCGGCGGGTGTGTTAAATTTGACTTACGGTTTTTTTACCGCCGGCCACGTTCGGTGTCCGCGGCGCTCAGAGCCGCTAAGTGAGAATCGATAGCCCAGGCTAAGCGCGGTTTAAATCAGGGGCGTAATATCCATAATAAGTCACCGGCAGGCTGCTTGTTTCCGCTCGAAATCGACATGGAATGTGCTAAGTCGGGGGGTGGGGGGCATGGGAGGAGGTGTAGGCATTTAGGCAGTGCCCTCCTTCCAAAAAAGGTCAGAGCCAGGAAAAGAAAAGATGAAATATAAACTTGCTGGGAAGGCTACGAGATCTTTTTTTTTTTTTTCCCAAGCAGACAAGCTCAAGTCCAATTTGAAATTACACACTGTGCAGGAATGTCTTCTCCTTCTCCGACTGGGAGCGACGCAGTGGCTCTGGGGGGTGGGGGGCGAGGGGGGGGGGGATCTGTTCTGCAGGCGTTCCATAAGTGACCGATTTAGGCAGGAGTGTAATCTCAGCCATGTTGTTTTTTGAGGCCGTGGGGCATTTTCGGCAAAATGGCTCAAAGAATCTCTAGAAGGAGCGACCGTGAAGTGGCAGTGCTTCACTCAAACGCAAAATGGCCACCAAAGGGCCTCCTTCTTATGGCCACCAAAGATGTCTGAAGCAGACCAACGCAGACTCGATTAAAAGCAACTGTCAAATCCATCCATTTATTTTTGGGTGGGTAGGGGTTTGGCGGGGGGCAGGGGATAACCACTTCCATTTCAGTGCAAAAAAAACACCATGGAAAGAGTACCTCAGCCATAAATCCTAGCTGTTGCTGTTGACCAACACATTTTAAAACTGATTCGACATTTCACCTCAACATAACCTTTTCGCAGCATGACTTCGGGACAAAATATAATATGCTTCGCAAGATTCGAGTGCGGCACAATTTACTTGGTGATTTTATTTTTATTTTTTTTTTCCCTCGAACACCCTTAAAGTTATTTCTGTGATGGCTTGTGACAGCCTGGCAGCGGCTGTCAGCTCCACGGCTGCCTATTTCTGCTTAAGAAAAATACAGAAGCAGTGACACGAGTGCAATGAAAACCTCAGCTACGGGGAAGTTTCTCATCATGAAGGAAACTGACAGGCATCCGGAGTTTTTGAGTTCAAGTGACCTCAAACTTAAAGAAAGGTAAAAAAAAAAACAAAAAAAACAAATAATGATGTGCAGCCCTCGCGGACGAACGAAAGCCACGATGCCCGAGCTTTTATTTGGACGTTGGGAGCTTTAATTGATCTGCACACAGCTATGTGAAGTACACACATTTAAACAAAACACAAAACCATTACAGTGTTACAGAAGTGCATAATGAGCAATTACGTTTGTACCCCACTAAAAGCTTTCCGTTCCACATTCCTCACACTAACAACCTGCTCTGCAAATTTTTTTTTTTTTTAAAAGTAGGTGCCCCAGAAGAAATTAGTTGGCCCCACTGCCAGAAAAATGGTCAAGGGTTCCTGTTTTTGTTGTGTACACGTGTGTTTCTGTACCCCCCCCCCCCAATGAAAGGTACGTGACCTCATTCCAAAAACATCCTCTACTGTTTTTCCCATCAAAAATGATCCCACGCACCCTAACAAAAATTTAGCAGAAGAGTGTAATGGACTAGCTGTCTGTCATTCCAAGCTGGTGGGTGGGGGGGGGGTCTCTGTATTTGTGCTTGATTATCGTTGTGCATTTCCCATTGCAAACTTGGTTGAGTTTCACCCCCCCACCCCCCACCCCCACCACAACACACACACCCAAAAGCCCCATTCAAATCCTCTAATTACTGATCTTCTCTGGCTCCCAAACAGGCCAAAATAAAGTCATCGGGGGGTGGGGGCTTTCTTCCTCTTAATCCCACAGAACAGACTTGTGTGCACACACCACAAACAGACACACACACGCACACACGGACATACACACACACACACACAAGCCCCATCCAAATCTTCTAATTAGAGACCTTCTCTGGCTCTCAACCAGACCAAAATATAAAGCCATCCAAAGAGGGGGGGGCCTGGGGCATTTCTCCCTCTTGACCTTGTGCCCGTGGGAAGTCCGAGGGGACTGAGTGTGTGTGTGTGTGTGTGTGTGTGTGTGGTGTGTGTGTGGTGGGGGGGGGGTGTTGTCCCTGGTTTCTGGGACCATATCACACAGGCACAGACAAGGCCCCCTAATAAGTTTAAACACCTGTTCCCACCGATCTGCCTTCCAGACTGCCCCCCCACGCCATCACCTGGGCCAGCTGGCACGGGGGTCAACCACCATGGGGGGGGGGGGGAGGAGAGTGCCCAGTCACACAGGGAGGAGGAGGCTGCTGCAAGATCTCAGGCTCTGCCATCCTTAAGGTAAAGATGTGAATGTGGTTTCGGTTGGACTGGAATTCGGTCATCATCATTATCATTATCATTATCAGTAGTAGTAGTAGTAGTAGTAGCAGTAGCAGTAGCAGTAGCAGTAGCAGTACCAGTACCAGTACCAGTACCAGTACCATTACCACCATTAGAATACTTCCCTCCCAGGTGATGGTACCATGTGGGCTTTTAACCCTTTGAAGAGTAGCTTTTTTGGATTTCAAAATTCAAAGTCAGTGTGTTCTACAACTGCATTGCTTTCTGTTACCAGTAATGATCATTACACCAGCATGTGAAGAACAATCTGCTCACATATTTGTGATCTTAAACCTTGAAGATTTAAATCTTAAGTCTTTTCCAGCACTTTCCTCCAGCGTAAAATTTGCAATGTACAAGTTTAAGGATGCGGATAACCTGCATTACCCCTTTTGAGTTTAGCAAATGAAAAGTAATTAAGGAATTACTGTCCACAACCCTAATGCAATCTGAAGCTTGGGGTGGGACAGTGTGTAGGGCACAAAGTTCAGGGTGTATGGTGCGGGGAGTAGGATGTAGGTAGAGAGTGTAGTGTGCAGGGTTTAGGCTACAGGGTGCATGGTGCAGGGTGTAGGGTGTAGGGTGGAGAGTGTAGGGTGCAGTGTGGAGAGTGTAGGGTGGAGAGTGTAGGATGCAGGGTGGAGAGTGCAGGGTGTAGGGTGGAGAGTGCAGGGTGTAGGGTGCAGTGTGGAGAGTGTAGGGTGGAGAGTGTAGGATGCAGGGTATAGGGTGCACGGTGGAGAGTGTAGGATGCAGGGTGTAGGGTGCACGGTGTAGGGTGCAGGGTGGAGAGTGTAGGATGCAGGGTGGAGAGTGCAGGGTGTAGGGTGCAGGGTGGAGAGTGTAGGATGCAGGGTGCAGGGTGTAGGGTGGAGAGTGTAGGGTGCAGGGTGCAGGGTGTAGGGTGCAGGGTGGAGAGTGTAGGGTGCAGGGTGTAGCTTGTTGAGCGCACTGAGCAGAGTGTACCCATGCTGTTATAGTACTGAAGCAGGTTCCTCTCTATATCTCATGTGAAGCTCCCCAGGCCAGCGCCGCGCAGGGCCTTCCGCTCGCTTCACGCCTCATTCGTGAGCCCGTCTCACGGCAACCCGCCCTCTTTCCAGGGCTGCCACTCCCACACCGTATCACGGCAACGCAAAGATGGGTAAGCTCCTGACCCGCTGGCATCAAGGAGGAGGACAAAGCCAGCTGTAACGGAGGGCCAAAAACAGGGGAGAGAGAGAGAGAGAGGGGTGGAGAAGAGAGAGAACGAGAGAGAGGGGTGGGAGAGAGAGAGAGAGAGAGAGGAGAGGGAGAGGGAGAGAGAGAGGAGGGTGGAGAGAGAGAGAGAGGGGTGGAGAGAGAGAGAGAGAGGGGGTGGGAGGGAGAGAGAGAGAGAGAGAGAGGGGGTGGAGAGAGAGAGGGGGTGGAGAGAGAGAGAGAGAGGGGTGGAGTAAGAGAGAGAGAGAGGGGTGAGAGAGAGAGAGAGAGAGAAGAGAGAGAGAGTGAGAGAGAGAAAGAGAGAGAGAGCGGCATAGAGAGAGAGAGACAGAGAGAAGTCCCACATTAGACCCACATTACTGAGTTTCCAAGCACTCCAGCCCACGAGGAGGGGATGTAGGTACGGAGAATGAAAGAGAGAGAGGGAGAGGGAGAGGGGGAGAGATAGACAGCGAGAAGGTGAAAGTAAGAGAGAGAGTTACCATCTGCCTGCTTTTTTTCCAATAACTTGATAATATTTCTTCATATTGGCATAATATTCTATGCAAAACACTGTGCACACCAAAGATACGGATGCCTTTATCAGTAAAAAATAAAATTGCATATTTTCTACATGACCACAGACCATATATATCAGCACAACAGTACAAGTCATCCCCTGATTATTTTGCAGTTACAGAGCTGCTGAACTGAACTTTATATTTCCATGGCAACACTCCTTCCAGAGCTTCAGGATACACTGCAAAGCATTATGATCATGCTCATAACTAATAACATACTACTAAAATATAAGATGTGCTATGATTGGTAACAGTGGATATGACCTGCTGATGCCCAAAATAATATGTATATTTCTAGGGGGAAAATACAGGTAAAGTGATGGTCAGTAATGTGCTGTTCAATGACGTGCCCAAAGTGTCCAATTCCCCAGCATAAAGTCTTGACTATGCTTGTGTCATCTCCACATGGAAGCCTCCCAGTATCACGTACGGTTTGCGTTGCCAAGGGAAACCTTCAGCAGCCACAACCAGGAATAAATAATGCATCGTGTCGTTGTTGTTGATATTATTCACTCATACTCATATTGTCTGTGCTGCTAAAAAATCCAATACTTAAAACACTTTAAAGAGTCTTAAGACTAGTATTATACGGGCTCTGTGAATAAAGTAATATCGGTATGATGTACTGGCTCTTATAATAGGCTACGGTATGAGGTTAGTTATGAGCAGGAGCAAGCAATTACAGATTCATTGTGCATTTTAACACATGCATCGTGTTTAACGAACAGAATACTGCACCGTGATTACATTCATAGAGCCATTATAATCAGGCTCTTCAAACAAGGTGCTGTCGTGTTGGTAAAAATAAACGAGATTACAGTGCAATTAGGGAAAACATCACACGCGGTATTTAAAGGAGAACTACAAGTACCAGAGCGCGCACAAAAGACAGAAAAACCATAGATATTCGGCGCAAGCCAGATCACCCATATCCTTTCTACAGACGAGTGCAGTGAGATATGGGATGCAGGGAAACCAGCCGCAATGCTCTTAGTATTGATCAATATTACAGTAAAGGAGAGGAAGCTGAAACAAATTAGATAAATGCAAGTGCTTATAGCTGTGGATGTAATTGTAAACTTTGAGTTGATTCAGCGAATAAAAGGATAAATATCCAGGTGACCACTGCCCCCTGTCGGTCAAACAGGAGGAAAAACAGAGGTGCGGCGATTTATTTATTTATCTTCTGTCGTTTGTGCACATTGGAGGAAAGCGCGTGATGCATGTAAAGAGTTAAATCGGTCGGTCCTGGAAACGAAGCGGTGAAGGGCGGAGGTTATCAGCGGGGCCGACTGTCGATCGGAAGGAGGTCGGCCTCTCAGTGTTCGGCAGGAGGTCAGCTCTCTCTCTCTCCGAGGAGGGCGGCCTAATCGCAGAGGGATCAGGCGCGAGGGATTAGGCCGCCCTGTAATTACAGCCCGCAAAAAAATCATGCAGATCGCCCTTAATCAATACGTGAGGTCAGAGCGTCACTCCGGCAAGGAAGCGGCGAGGAGACGCAAAATGTTAATCACCGACCCCACCCCGGTGCTGCTCTCCTTCAGACAGCGGGGCCCAGGGGGAACAGGTGACACTGCATTTTATCATTCAGATTTAGGGAGGGGAGAAGCAGGGGGGGGGATCGGGGGGGGGGTCATTGTATCCAGTTTCATAAAATACGGAAGAATTAAGAGACAGGCTTAAAAAAAAAACGGCTTCACGAATGTGACGGATGCTGCAAATTGTCGGCTGTTCCCGCGGACGCTGAGAGTCATTCCGGCATGCCTTCTTTTTAAAGAAATCCAATACCGGCGCGGCTACTTTTCAAGAGCATGAGGCTTCAAGTTTGAAGCAGAAAAGCTCAAGGTTAACCCAGATAAGCTGTGACAGTTTTAACCGAGTCCTAATACCAGCTGCCAACCTGTTCCGCTCCTCAGATTTATGGCGCAAAAAGAATTTCACCTTGTCCCTCCGCTATTAGTCATTGTGCACCTCTTTTTTTTCCCTCCTTTTTTCAAATGAATTGTCAGGGCGCTGTAAATCTCAATGAGTGAGCGAGCGAGCCCGCTATATCACCACTTCGCTCAATTCAGAACAATATGAAAAATGTCCGCTTATTAAAAAGAAATAGCGGGGGACGTCTGGCGGGTGGGATCTCGCTGAACTTCGCAGGGATGTCTGAGGTGAGTCTCCCAGCGATTCCGACATCAGTCACCGGACGACGCTGAGCGCCGCATATCTTTTTGCATACGTAAAAAAATTATTCCAAGTTACTAGCTTGCCAGTCGGCCTCTGAACAAGTCATTAACTATTCACTCGCCGGCGTCAAAGCAATATTTTATACAACCATGGCTCGATACGATACCGTGCGATTCTCAGGGGCAAATAAGCATACAGCTTATGAGAAGAAGTGGAATACTTAGCAAAAAGTGCTTCTGCTCATTATGAGTAAAACGGAGAGGTCCCGGTATGGAGTATCAGTCCATTCCAGCCCACTTCAACCATTAAACCAGGGCAAAAAAAGAAAATAATAATAATAATAATAACAATAATAATAATTATTATAATAATAATAAATGCAGCTCGTACTGATACGGGGTCTGCGTCAGATTCAAGGGAAACCAGCGAGAGCCCGTCACACGCCGCCGGCGGAAGCTCCGGATCAAGCAAGCGCAGCTTACCGCTCTCGAGGGGCGTGAAACGCGCGGTCAGGGCACTGTCCCGGAGTAAAGTGCTGACAGCGTCACACAACATTGGAGGCGGGGGGGGTGGGGGGTGGGGAAGAGGATTGGGCAGGGGGGGATGTACCCACCTCTGTGCCCCCCCCCCCACTCTCTCTCTGCCCGCGAAACAGCCCGCTGAGTTTTTCCGAAGACACGGGTCGTGTACCGCCACGGGCCCTCATTTGCATATCGCTGCCTTGCATCGCCATATGTTTGGGCAGCCAGGCATGAGCTAATTAAACAACATCAAAGCGGCCTCCAAGCTGCAGCGGGATTGGCCGCTTTCCCCACCGACCGCCGTCGAACTAGCATTGGCTCGCCCCCGCTGTCGCCGCTCTGCACCCGTACACTCTGCCCACTCTGACTGCACCCCTGCGTTCTGCCCACTCTGACCTGCCAAGGGCGCGTGTGAGTCAGTGGAGCATGGGGCTGACAGAGGACCCCAATCACAACTGCACACGTGTGCACACACATGCATGCACACAAACACACACCGACACACACGCACGCACACACATACATACACACACACACACACACACACATGCGTGCACGCGCACGCACACACATACATACACACACACACACACACACACATGCGTGCACGCGCACACACACACACACAGCCATGGGTAGGTGGCTGCAGTGGTGGTGTGGTGGCAGCACACTCACCTCCAGACAAATGAACAGTAAGTAAGGAGAAGCTCAGATCCCTCAGATCCAGGCAGTGCCCCCCCTCCCACCAGAGGCAGTGAGGTCCTGCTATTCCCCCAATCATACCCCCCCTTTAAAATCAGAGAGCACCACAGGCAAGAGGCCTTCCCCATTCCCACCGGAGAATCTAAGAGTGCGCCAGAGAAGTGACTCCCATCAAAGTGTAACTATCTATTTACATCAGGCTGATGTTTTACTTCTGTAATGTGAGTTACAGGATTCCTGGAAATACGCGGGGTCTTAAGGAATCGCTTTAAATTACATTACTTTACATTATACTCATTTAGCAGACACTCTCGCCCAGAGGGGCTTAAAGAGCAAGAGAACATAAGTGCACTCACCTGATTTACATGGAGGACCGCGCCAGACCTGGCCAACAACATTCCCCCGACCAGCGAGCGCGTTTGCAGCGTCGCTAAGTGGCTCTGCTAACCAACGGGCACAAAAAACTGTCCGTTTTTATCAGGCTCAATAAGAAGCTCAATCAATACACACGAGGCAATGGCATCATGCATGCAACGTGTGGCTACATTGCCATACTGGTGTCTTTATTTATTTTTTATTTTTTAAATATACAATTACGCTTGCACGGGCTGGTGTCTGATGCCCTTAGGGCAGGGGTGCACAACTCCGGTCCTGGGGGGCCGGTGTGCATGCTGTTTTTTTTGGTTCCAACAAATTACCTTAGTTTTAGTTTTCTGATGGCTCTATAAACTAGGCTGGTTACCTCCTGGACTTGAGCACAGCTCAGTAAACTCTTTAGAACACGCTCACGGTGTGCAGCCAGCTGCAGCTGGTGCTTTTGCCATTTTCCGCTCAAGATATGATCGAGCTAACCGAACGATTAAGAATAGAAGTCGGCACGAGACCCTGAAACGGATCGGCCCTTGTTGCGCGCCCCTGCCTTAGGGCTACATTGGTCTCCGTCACCAGCCTGTCAGTGGGAAAGAGGGGGCGAGGAGCCAGTTCCCCCCCCCCCCCCGTTCCTTCCCTCCGCCACCGGAGCTCCTCCGCTTTGTCGAAAATTGGACCCATAAAGGTCGTGCTTTGACAAACAGCTGACACACTTTTTTTTGAAATGTAACAGCTAGCCGCGTTATCAACCTGCGTCCCGCGCCCTTCGCCCTTCGCTTTGATAGGTCACCATCTAACCGCAGCGGCACGATGACACCAGACCAGACCAGACCAGACCAGACCAGACCAGACCAGACCAGACCAGACCAGATGAGACCAGATGAGACCAGACCAGACCAGACCAGACCGCGTTGGCTTGCGCAGCTGGTCCCCCCGACTGGAGTAAATGGGATTCCGTCAAGTTTCGTCCTTGAATATTACTCAGTAAATGCAAGTATTACACTTCCCCCCCCCCCCCCCCCCTCAGAGTTTTAGAGCGATGGCTGAACTACGGGCGGCGACGCACGGCTCAGCCGCGCCGCGAACGCTCCCGTTGGAAATGACAGCCTGATTGAGCAGTCGACTCCGCCACACCGCCGACACCGATACCGCGCTATCGCTGAAGGGGTTCGTCTGACAGGTTAAAATCACCGCGAACGCATCAACAAACACGACGCGCGGGCACGAATGAAATCTGCGGCTGCCGCGGATACGGGTCACGACGATGAGGGATCTCGCGCTCAGCAGAGGTTTTCCAGGCCAACTGTATTCCATACGGCTCGCGGAACAGGCACGACAGGCATAGGGACGTATATTCATACGGGGGTGGGAGGGTGGGGGTGGGGGGGGTTGTGTCCTTGCCATTCGTACCAGTGGTTGAGAGGGCACAGGAAATGACACGGGCATCTCAAAAGCGGGCATCCCACACATGGATTGCGGGGGAAACAGAAACGCGAATGCGCTTTGCATTAATTCCACTGTATTACCGCGGAGGGAGCCGGGTTGGGTGATGTACTATCGCTTCCTATCACAGTCACTCTTCAGTTTAGATTGTCTTTGAGCGGAGAGCATATTACTCCCTCCCCTCCCCGCCCCCCCGTTATTCTGGTCCGGGATCCATATTTCAGTGTAATTCTGTGCAAGTCTTCAATATATTTCCGCGCGTCCCCCTCTCCTGGGCCAGCGCTCATCCGCGCGGTGTCCTTGCGACGCCTTAAACCGCGGAGGCGCTCGTAAATTTCGGGAGCGGTTTCGCAGTCCCCCGTTCGTTGGAAAAGGGGGGGGCTTGGAGAGCGGCGCGCCTTCCCGCTGCCATCGGGAGCTAACGCGAAGTTCATCGTGCTGATGGGGGGCAGGAGATTGGCCGCGAACGGACATAATTTAAGGGAGGGGGAGGACAGAGGGGGGGTGCGGGGGTGGACAGGGGGGCGAGCTGGCACCGCGTGGCGGAGCCCACCTTTCGAGACGGGGGCCGGCCTGATTGCGGGCGACGCCTCGATCGGTCACGACAGGCTCGGAGGTTAATGGCGCGCGGTGTCATCGCTTCTGATTTTGGGTTTTACGACAGCTCTAATTCGGGTCATCTGGAACGATGGTGCTGGGAGTCACCGTGCGGCAGCACGCTCCGGCGTGTTCCGGGCAAATTAATTTACCGAGCCGCAAAAGTCACAAATGGCCAATTTCGGATTTCTGCATGATCTGCATTTACAAATTTGGGAGAACAAATTCAAATTTTAAGAAAAGATTCAGTCGGATGGGAGATGTGGTTATTGAGCCAAATTGCTACAAATGGTCACTTTAAAATCGATCGACGGTCTGCATTTATGAACGTGTGATAAAATTAGTTTTAAGAGAACTGCCAGCTGTCATTTAAGACTGAACAGATCATAAATTTTTAAGAAACGATAAAATTTGACATGAATTACCTCTCACCCCCCTCAACAAAAAAACAGATCCCCCTAACACAAAGCAGTTTATGTCAAGTTCTGTAGGTTCATGCTTATGGGTATCTGCAACAATTCGTTTTTTTTTATTATTATTTTCCTTCAATACATCTTATAAGAACAATTTCCCTTTACGAAACTAAGCCTACCGTGTCCAAAGTGCTGACTGAATTGGCACCCCTTCCCAAACCTCATGAACAATATCATTTTTTTTTTAATGGACTCCCACATATCGTGAAACAAAATTCACAATCTTTCATTTATAAACATGGTATTGATTGCGTGCTGCCAAAGTACACAGAGTCAAGTAACCTCTCCTTCAGCTTGTGCAGGCCCTAAGTGAAAAAGGCCAGAAACTCGGAATTTCTCAAAGTTCAGAATGACAACCAAGATAAAAGCATGAAACACCCAGGCAAGCCAAAAAAGCCAATATCTGCAGCAAGAGCAGACGACTGCGGGAATGTGTTCTTGTGTGAATAAAACTGTTGCTGTGCGAATGCAATGACTCGACTTCTTCAGCCGCCTATCTGTAATCAATAAGATGACTTCACAAGGGCAAGGTCCGAGATTTGTTCCCAATATAATGTGCGTTTTCTCACTCTTTCTTTGGAGTTACTCTGACCTCTCCATGTGAGTGTGTTAGACTTTTTTCACTGATTAACTCATCATCAAATGTTTTTTTTTTTTTTTTTAAATACAAGAAAGCAGTCGGTCTTCCTTCATGGTAAAGTGAGATTTTCCACGACAGTATGATTTGAGGTAGTTTGCATGGGATGCAATAGAATGGAATAGACTGGCTACATTGTATGTTGGGGTGCCACTTACAGCCGGAGTTGATTTCTACCTGCTGTTCTACCCTTCAGCAAAGTACTTAACCCAAATTGCTTCAGTAAAATATTCAGCCATGCGACTTGATTGTGAAGAGCGAAAGTCACTGTCAAAAAAAGAGGGGAAAAAAAACAAACATGGCATCCCTAACATCGTTAAAATAAACAATGCAGATCTGAGCACAGTACTGCTGGTGCTTCACAATAGTCAATACAAAGCACAGAAACAAATACAAATAATAAAATAACATAACATAAAAGATCACCCAATAAACGCTTCATTATAAAAATATGTCTGAAGAAGTGAAATAAAATGGGGAACTGACTCTGCAAGCCTGATATTTTCTGGCAGATTGTTCCAAAGTGTAGGGGCTCTGACACACAAAGGCCCCGTCGCCGTTGGTTTTCAGCCTTGACTTTGGAATGGCTAGCAACGCCTTACCCGAGGATCTCAGTCTGCAGAAATACGAGAAGCCGCCTCCTGGACTCACGCGTTGTCGACGTGCCGTCTGCGCGTTCCCAACGCATTGACAACGCGTGAGTCCAGACGTCGATTTCACATTTTTTTTTTTTTACCCGTTTTACCCGCCTTCCATTCTAAAAAAATAAAAATAAAAAATCAGGCAAAAACAAGTCATTGGAATGCACCAGCAGTGCTGCAAAACATTTTTTTTCAGGCACCCTAGAGACACCATTTTATCCAAGTATCAGTTTAGAGCAGCATATACCAGTTTCCTGGGCCCTACACTATATTTTAGCTGCATGTCTGGAGTGAAGCATTTTCAGTGGTTACACAGAGAGCTGAGAGCACAGCCAGCACAGGCTCCTCAGGCAGATGCCCCTTGTCTCTCATAACATCTGGATTTCCCACCACGTAAAGCAAATTAATTACCTCCAATATATTTTTATTAGGATGCCAAATATGTGTAGTACATGTGGATACTCAATTTACGCAAGACAAAATGTAACTAACTTTGAGTGTCATTTTGACCACATTGCAGCTATGTGTGTATTAGCAGACCTTAGGCTTACTATAACAGTATGCAAAAGCTGATGTCTGGTAATGTTCCACGAGTTGCAGGGATTGTGTTATTATTGTGTTACATTGTTGGAGGGTGACAGGGTGACCACTCCTCTCCCACTGCCACTACAGGAATGACAGTATTAGCACTTGATTTTACATGCCCGGTTTACATTCCTTATAATGTATAACTTATTCACAATACTTTTGGAACAAAAATTCCCACTCTTTAATTGTGTTTGGAACTGTCTAAACATGCACTAGAAGTGAAGTGTAATTTGTCTTTGAATGAAAGTTGCGCATATGCAATTTCCTGCAGCTGAGCTTCATTTAATACAGAAAATTGCTTCCACCCCCCCCCCCCCCACCCCAACCCCAACCACTCTGTTCTTTGCCAATTATGACAAAATGCACAGCAATGACAGATCTAAATGAGTTTATTCATTTGTAAAATGGCCAAACTTTCCGCCACACACTGCCTGTTCTCCAGGGCCCAGAAACAAACACCAACTGGTTCCTAACGTTTTGTCCTTTAACACAAAATTCAATATACATTTTTTTACTTCACTGACAGGGTTCAAAGGTTTGAATTGTCTGAACAGACCACATTCACTGACCCTACATACTGTAGCAATGCACAATTGTGCTGCACCATGGATGTACATAACAACGAGGATGCCCCTGCATGGAGGTGCCAAGCCCAGGGGGCATGGAAAGTCATACAATATGCTGTTTTTGTTTTCACATCAAAGAATCAATTCATACACAATGAACCAGGGGCTTTTTGTCCCATGTTTAAAGTAAGGTATGGACGCATATGGTTCAAGAAACTTCCATATGCACTGTGTTCCCTCCGTTGAGAATGCAGCCTATATATTTTGTGGAGCACATCCTCAAAAAAAAGCCAGTGGATTAATTCAGTCTCCAAGGGCTGGTTTCACTGACAAAGATTAAGCTTAGTCCTGGATTAAACTGAGTTTTGTATAGATTAGGCTATCTCCATTCAAAATTGAATTTAGTCTAGGACTAGGCTTAATCTGCGATAAACTGGCCAAAATAATCCCCTCCCTGTGAAAACATCCCCAAACTCGATGGGAACCCGAACATAAACCGCCCCAGAGCAGGTTAGTCATGGAGTGTAAGTAACCATGGCGATATAGCCCGATTTAAGGTAAATCCGCTTCATGATACAGAAAACCAAGTTTAGGATTTTGATCCTGGATCGCAAACCCCATGGTCTCGCTTCACACCACACCCCTCTGATGAAGAGAGTTAGGTTTAACTGATTTAATTTTTTTTTTATATCATTTGAGTATGGAGTAACTACAAAAGCCAACCCTACAGCCCTCCAGGACAAGGTTATAGCGGCCTTGCACTGGAGGATAAGAGGCACTAACGGGGAGATGCATGAGGTCATGCCTTGCTAATGAATACTTCTAACCTGGTATAAGTCACCATTGTACAAATGTTGGTGAGGTTTTCTATGCACGTCTAGTGACCCCAGTTTGTGCCAGTTCTGCTCTGATTCCTCTCTGTATTGGCCCCTATGGGAGAATACACACGCTTAATACCCTTCCCTCGTTAACCGCTGAACTGATTGGCCGGCCAATCAGGGCCAAAGAAAACACATTCTCGCGCTTGTTCAAATATGAGCGAAGCATTAGGAATTACAGCTCATCGATCCATTAGGCTAATTACCCCTAAACTCCCTGGAAGCACTTAGGCACAGAGCTGGGTCTTAACTTAATGAGCAGAGAGGAACAAAAATGGCTGCTAAAAGGGGAAAAAAAGGGTTTGGAAATGACTGCAGATAAAATAATCAACAAATGATAAATGGCTACACCGTCAGCGGGTTTACCGGATTAAGGCTGAAATTATAAATAAGCGTTGGACAAAAGGACAAAATTAATATAATGCGCATTACACCAGAGGAATGCATCCAACCCCGTTTAAAAGTAATAAAATGAGATCAAGGCTGACTTGTGCAAACAAGTCCCCGTTCGTACGCTAGACGCTGCTTCCCTCCCTCCCTCCCTTCCTTCCTAATACGAGGCTATTGCCAAATGGAGGTCACATCTGGACTCGCGGCCATGTACTGTCTTTAGCCTTGGAAAGCTCTTTGAGGGTACGGGGGTTCCTTTCGGAGATTAACACAGGTAACCGCTGTATTTTCCGAACGGTTTCGGCGCTGATGCGGAGGTCAGACCCACGCAGCCCGCTTCAGGCGATCTCCACCGGCGCCCCTGTTGACGTTTCCTTTCCTGAGATAGAATGCGACCTGCCTCAAAATGTTTCCTAACATTTTAAGGGGAGTCCTTAGCAAGTAAATTAACTGGTTGCTGAGAGACGGAGGTGATACTGAAATGACGGATTTCTTCGTCCTTCTCCCTTTCTTGACAAGGGGGGGTTAAAAAAAAAAAAAAAGTATCGATGCTGGAGAAAATTGAACGAAGTACGCCGATACGCTCGCCCGTTAGCCTGTTTTCCACGCTAGAGGCCGCATAATATGGCAGGAGAGAGGGTGCTAACAGGAAGTGATCCGTTATCTTACATTCGTGACAACCGGTAGCATGCGGATCCCTGATACGCTACGGGGAGAAAATAATGCAGTGGTTACCCAGGCAACCCCAGCCAACTCACCCGACAAATGTGCTGTGGATTCCTGTTCGTAGTCAGCTAATGATATACATACCCCCTTCACATGCGTTCCGCAGCTCCTATATAACACTGGCTATACGCTATACTGAAATACATTCATATATTACAGTAGGAAATATTCCCCCTGGCTGTCATTGCCCAGTTACCTTGCTCGACCTGGCCTCACGCAAGGAGCCTCCGGTCCACCTCTGACATTACTGACCTTTGACCCTCCACTCCAAAAAAAAAAAAAAAAAGGAAAGAAAGAAATAAAACCAGTTCATTTCGAGCCTGGAAAAGAGCAGCAATCAGTGCAGGGAATTTTGGTGGCACGCAGAGCCTCTTCTGTGCTCTCTGCTCCCACAGCTGTTTCCCTTCTGACTGCTCACCAGCCTGGCCACCGATCGCCCTGCTGCTGCCCGCCACCATCTGGAGCCGCGCGGCGGCCATCACGCTGTGCTAAGCGGTCCGCTGAGTAACAATTCCTCTGAACACTGCGCTGGGCACGCTCATTACACTGCCCTGAACACTCCCTCTGAACACCGCGGTGCACACACTGTCATTACCGTGCCCCGAACGCAGTGATGCACGTGCTCTCCGCACACGGCCACGAACACTCTCTGAAAATGACATTGTGCTAACACAGTGCTAAGCCAACACCAGTGATATTGTTAAAATAAATACCACGACCAACCACCAGGAGGAAGCAGATCTAAACCCTGTACTAACACAGCGACGGCGAGAACAAAACAACTTCAGCAAAATCAGAAATAAATTCAACCAGGAAAAGAGGAACGTCTGAAGTAGGTTCAGAAACCCCACTTTCTCTTAATAAATAATAAGTAGTCGGACTCGTATACAAAGAGGGTTGAGCTCTTCACGGCCAAAGGCTGAAGATAGGCTACTCAAGTGCAGTGTCGCATTGGTGAGGTAACGATAGGACACACAAGAGAGGTGTTGTTTATCTCTCTTCGCTGTTGCCTGCCTGTGTGGCTTTTTAAGTTTTATTCGTGCAATAACATGTTGACCGCGCTTAAACGTGCATACGTCGGGATATTTTGCTGCAATGGGTGACAGCAAAATCATTTCCGGCTTTGCTAGATGCTGCTCACGTCCGCTGTCTTAGAAATAAGTCATCCCTTGCTTGCAGAGATTTATTAGAGCCATTTTTTTAAACTCTTAACGGTCAATTTATCCATCAACTTTCAGGAAGGGATTATATCAAAGACAGCCGTACAGCTATGACTCATCACAATTTCATATGCACTCACCCACACATTCTCATTTAGACGTTCTCTCAACATTTCGAGTGACATAACATGGATGTGTGAGGAACCTGGACTTCATTTTTAAGTGGGGAAACTCATTAGGCATTACGAAAGAGTGTCTTTGAAAGTGATTTACAAGCACTTAAATATACGGGCTTAGGCAGCATTCATTAGCTGTGCATGGTTTATACGGCTTTCTCAGTTTCTAGAAAAATGCGCGTTCGCTCTTGCGGCTATTTACTGTTCTTTAATCATTCCCCGCAAAAAAAAAGTTTATGAAGGCAAGTGGGTTGTATGAGCTGCCAATTGTTCTGCGGTACATGCTCCTTCCACGGAGGAAAATCGGCGTGAGACGTGCTTGACTCACCTCGCTAATGGCGTGGACTCAAAACTAAAAATGGCGTCGGTTTGCAGATCTCAGAAGGGAATCCCACTGGGGCGAAGTCTGAGCGCGAGAAGCTGCAGCGAAGTTGTAGACGATGCCGCGTTTTTTTTTTTTTTTTTTTTTGGGGCTGTGTCTCGCTCCCGAGTTCCCTCAATCCTATTTTCTAGCTGTGGGCACAAGTTACAACCAGGGCCAGATTAAATGCTTGCTCGGGCCCCAGGCAGACCAGACCACTTCTGCAACCCCTGCCTCGCTCTCAACCCCCTATGGCATAACAGTTGCTTTTGACGCAGGTACTGATTCAGAACATCCACCCACACAGGCAGCATTGCACACTTACTTGTCACCCCTTTAAAGTGTCGTACCTGTAGGGAAGAGGCCTGCTCTAGCTAGCTACCAACCAGACTTGTTGATATTCACTGAAAAACAACTTTAACTGTGTGGGTGGAATCACTGAATACCATTAATTATACTGTGAAGTCCAGCCAGTAGTTGGCCAGTAGCCTAATGTAACATGCTGAGTTATATTCTAATCATTTTCTTTATATTTTTTTTTAACTTTTGCGTGACTGAAGAAATGGGTATCAAATGTATCTTATTTGGATCTTGTACAGCATTTATTGTTGAACCAGGCAAAACATTTCAGGTTGCATCAGTGCTACTCGAATGAATTCATTATGGATATTGTAACTTTCTCTATCCCTATGCAATGCTTCCAAATTGCTGCACTGCTGCTGTTTAAACCATCAGCTTAAGTCTAGTTATGAAAAATAATCACTTAAGAAAAACAACAATTTAAATGCCATTTTAAGTCTAAACCTTAACCCTAATCTTCATCCTCGTAAATTTAATCCAGTCCAACAATTCATATCCACCCTGTCCTCATTTATCCTAATTCCCACCTAACTGGATTTTGAGTGTTCCCAAAGCTCCACCCAGTGGTAGTTTTTGGAAATTTCAGGCATAATGTGTGGGCCACAACGTTCTAGAGGATTTGTAAATGTTTCCTGATCATAAATTTCATTGTATGTAGCATTTTGTGAAACAGTAGTTGTTTTGTCTTAGGAAAATATTTCTTAAAATAGTTCTACATGTTTGATTACATAGTTTTTATTTTTACATTACATTACATTACATTACAGATTTAGCAACCCTTTTCCAACAAAACGCATTGGCGATGTAAGGTCAATCTGCATCTTTTTCATATGAAATGTAATCATTTCAATACATGGGAGTTATTTTCCACATGATTTTCGCGTAGGAGCCAATGTTTGCCTCAGCATGCACAGTACAGGCTTCCTTCCAGGGCTTCACGAGCTTAGGTTAGCTAAAGGAGCGATTGCCTGTCTAGTTCAATATGCATGTCTATGATAGAAACACAGGCCCTGTCCCAAATGGTCCACTATATAGGGAAGTAGTGGTCTATTTCAGACACATCCATACTTTTTTTTTTTTTTTTACAAACAGACTATCCGTTTAGAATGTCAGAAGAACAATTTTTACAACAATTATTGTAATTATTTTTAATGGCCCATGCAAAACCAAGCATAGGGTTACTAAGAAAATACTTGTTTTATCCCACCACTGCTGTAAAGCTATATACACTGACTGCTATGTGCACTGCCATTGGCTATTGTGTCATCAAACAGTTTCACAGTCGGAGTTTGTGGACTCCCACGTGCAAACGGTGACTCTCAGCTGTCTGAGACGAAAACGTTGGCGTGTGTTCGAACCAGAGCCGCGACAGACGGTCGGACTGTCGGGCTTCAGGACTCCGAGCGCACACGTTGCCATGGAAAACAGTGAAGTGCGGAGAGCTCAGCTTCATTTATGAACTTTTATTTCGCATGTCGAGAGTAATGAGCATTGCCCATTTAGGAAATCCTTTCAGCGCTTTTAATTCATGGTTCAGGGACCTTTGAGGATAATTTTTAGAACAGGCTACACAGCATTTCTGCTAAGCGGTCTGTCTAAATTGTTTAATGCGTTGTTACTTAAATTTTTCCGCCTCGCAACATTCCCAGCAACAACAAAAATTGCCCCCATAGGGATAAAAGGCATTGCACTGCATTTTACAGTAGCACAGCTTAGAGTTATGTCATCCTATTAACCCTCGACAAAATGATATATACTGCAATATATTGTAAATATATTCGCCCTTGGAAAATGTAATATGTCACAACAATGCAGTTTCTAGGCAACGTTTTCTGTATTTGTCAATGTATTGTGAAGTGTTGCGATATCTATTATGTTCTTGTTAATATATTTGGGTTAGGGCCAAGCTTATGGGGTAGCTGCTTTCACGGCACGGTTTTATCGATTCTTGTGTTCAAGGTTAATTTTATTTGTTGTTAGCAAAGGGTTATTGATATTTTTATGGCTTCCAAGTAATGGCTTTCCCTAAATGTATGGTTATGCGGTGGAACGGTTTATATTACTGTGATCAAAATTGTGTGCTCTGCTTGATTCAGTGACACGCTAAGCTTTAGGTCGGGTTTTATACACAGGGTTTGGTGCGGACTATTGTAGCTACTCTGAGTGTTTATTGTTATCCAGGCCTATTAGCAATATTATACGCTTTTTAAAAAATGCCATGTTTAGCCAATCTATTTATATCAGCAGGATAAGTGGGTGTTATATCTGTGGAGTTGTCCCCTCATCTCCTCTGCGGTTTTGAAAATGTTTTATGAAACCGGTGTGAAATGAAGATCATCACTTCCTCTTATTCGCTGATGCGCTTCCTTGGCCTGCTGCCCAGCCTCTTGTTAAAGGCTAATCAATAATGGGCCTGCGTGCTATTTAGACGGTAACTGATACCGAGGTTATTTTTCTTAAGCTGAAACTCAGACGAAAACTATGCGTGACAGAACAAATGTGTTAGAGCCCGACCACAGGTTTCTCAACCAACCTACATCAGAGGACAGTTGCGTGGAATGTGTGAGTATTTATAAATATCCGGGCTCAGTTACTGATGATAAGTTGTGATTTGATGTCAATGCGGAGGCCTTGTGCTAAAAAGCTACAGTAAGATCCGTCGATACTGATAAAAAGCCTCGTGGAAATGTTTTAAAAACCATGTATTGACTTGGTTTTATGCTTCTCTGTGACTTGCTGGTTTTTTTTTTTTTTTTTTTTGTAATAGTATCAAGAGCAGGAATGCGTTAAATGGCATTGTCAGCCAGTGTGGGAAGACAAGTGGAGTAAGACAGAGGAGTTCGATCTGTGTGTAAGAAGAGTCCAGCTCAAAGCTCAGCTCATCCTCTTAGACTGTAGTCATCTGTTGTGTACAGTTTTTTTTTTTTTGTTCTTTCTTCTGGTTTATGTTACAGGCTGCCTAGATTTAAATGTAATTAATGCACTAATTCATTCCAACAGCAATCAGATTAATTAACAGAGATCTTTGAGGCCCTTGGGGAACTTTTACACTTTCTATCTCTCTGCAGAGATGTTTTTATTCTTTTTTGTTTAGTTTTTTTTTTTTTTTTTTGCTTTGTCTTTTGTTGTCTGTGTGTATGTTCTGTGTCGTAGTTTTAGGCTGCAACCATATTTCCCCATTTTTTAAACTGTAACCCAGTTCAACGACCAGTCTAAAAAAATAAAGCGACCAAACTGATATAGCCTTAATTTAGATGGGTTTCATCGCTTGCTAACACACAAATATAAGCAACATGTATGCACTTTCAAAAATTATTGTAATTACTATAAGTGTGGATTGAGAACTTTTTTTTTTTTCATTTAAAAACTCTGCCTATATTTCAGCTGAAACAATTACACGAGACAATAATACCTTAGAGATGTGATACCAAATCTCTTGTGATACCAAGTGAAAAAAGTAGGCCTGTCTGCTAAAATTACATCCTCACATCCGCTTTTGGGTCATTCAAACAAACGATCCGTTTTTGTTGAGGGATATAATCATGTGCACGTGCTCTGGCCTGGGATGGGACCTGACGTACCTTGTCGGCAAAAAAAAAAAGGTTTTCGTGGGGCTGTATGAATCATAAGACCCGATTTCTTAAAATGATAATACTTAAGGACATGCGTTTATTATTTCATTAAGGTCCTGACAGTTGTATAAGTCACAACTTTTCACTGAACCTTATCTGAGTATTACTTAAATGTGAAATTATTTCAGTTTAAATGACTAGTAGGCCTAGGGGAAAAATTGGTATAAATGTAACGCACCGTAAATGTAATACGGTCAATAGCTTTTTCTACACTGCCGCTACATCATTTTAAGCAGTCATCTATCCTTGAAAGGTTACTGTGGTTTTCTGGGAATTCTTTGCCGGGTGACCACAAAATCATGATGTCCCTGTCTGAATAAATGCCACAGCTGCAGTAATTATGCCGCCTCTGTGGTGCCATTACAAACAGTGTGCTTTGTTGCTGTCACATGTTACATACATGAAAACGAGAGGGTTGGTACAATAGGGAGGTCATGGAGGGGGTTTCAGATTTGGAGATTAGGGAAACTAGATGGCATTGAAAACGATCTACACCATCTAAAAAAATTTTAACTAATGCAAAATCCACAACTATAATAACCCTGACCGATACCTGTGGTGTCAGCCTCTGTAATATGAATTACAGTGCCATGAAAAAGTGCAGTATTTGCCCATTCCTGATTTCCTCCATCACACTGAATGGCTTCAGATCAGTAGACAAAATGTGATACTAGACAGGGGGAACCTGAGTGAACACGAAACACATTTTTTAAAATTATTATTTCATTTCTTTAATGGAAAAAGTTATCAAACACCCACATCACCCATGCCACAGGGACCCACGTCACAGGCACCCATGCGAAAGTGTACCAGCGCCCATATCACAGTGCACCCGTGTCAGAGTGTGCCCATGTTCACCACTGCAGCCAGTTACCACTGAAAAGCAGTAGCTTCTTAGGTTATCTATTGAACTTGCATTACATTACATAATCACTTTGCTGCACTGGAAACCTGAGAGGAATGTGAATTGCAGGAAACTGCGATCTGATAGCAGTGTTTGTTTCATTCCCACATGGTGTCGGTTCACAGTGCCATGCTCTGATAACATCAATTTTACATTTTCTTCCTTCTGCTTTGGACTTTTTGCATCTGGTTGCATCGCTGGCCAGCCAGGAATGGGACACAGAACGAACCTCAGATTAAAATGTAATAAATATTTATTTTTGAAATTAAGGTTGAAACGCAATTCATGTTTCCCAGCTACATATATCAGCCCTTTAACTTTACGTTAAATTACATTTATTTGGCAGACGCTTTTATCCAAAGCGATGTACAGTAACTTCTTTCCACTGTGTGACAGCCATGAGCTCATGCTAAAATGACATTCTCATTTCCCTGCAGACCAATCTGAGCTCAGTGAGGCCAGGTCATGCTGATTCACCTGGTTTCACAGCTCAGAACAGGACGTGCCGTCCAGTACACTGCATTGAGTCATCACTGGCCCCCCCAGCCAAGCAGACTAAACTCATGCTTTACTACACACAGTTCAGAAGGGGCTGCCATTTCCATTTCACAGTGACTGAAGCATTACTGTCAATGTTGCTGTTGGAAACTTACTGTCAGAATCCAGTGTTACAACAATCCAGTGTTACAGCAGACTGCAAAATGTGAAATCTGTGTATTGATTTTACTTTTTTTATTGAATTACTCTTAATTAATATTTGGCAGTTAAGTCCCCTGATTTGATCATTACAAGAATTAATGATAATACTAATCTTGCATGTTATGTGGCTTTATATGGTTTACAGAACACTGGAAGGGCTACATGAAAGTCAGATAAACCAATAAGGATGGAGATGCACACAGTGTCACAGTCACCTGACGCTTTGATGGCTCCACCCACTTCCTGCCATGGCTGCTGCAGGTTGTCTGGTTAGGACGGCATCTAAGATGAAGTGTATGAGAAGCCCTTACAGACCCAGGAAATCCTGGCAACATACAGCTGACACAAAGTCTCAATTTTGTGTAGAGAAAGTTAAATGTGATGCAAAATTAAGAAGCCTATATTGTTTGATAGTAAGAATACATGTCATTCTGTAGCAGTCTCATGCTAAGCAGAGAAATCTGAGCAGCACTGGGCTTGCTTTGTATTTTTGGAGTGCAGAACCCCTAAGAAAGATCAGGTTGCTGCTGAAAGTGGTGTCTGTGGACCAGCAGGGGGCGCTTTTCCATCTGGACCGAGTGAAAGCCCCAGTGCAGTCTTTTCTATGATCTAAGCACTGTGTTCAAAAAGGTCCTGACGCACTGTAGTTACTAAGACTCCAATGGCAGTTATCGAAAGACAAGGGGTGAAAAACCTTGGTGTCATAGTGATATTTACAAACTGGCTCTCAAACTCAAAATCTGACCAGTTGATCTTGATGTTGATCGCTGATTGTCTACAAAGTCCCTTCCCACCTCTATCCCTCTAGTTTGCCTCTAAAAGAGTCCTGGCATTCTCTGCCGACCACCCTGTCTAAGCAAACAAATGAATAAATAAACGAGTGAATAAATAGACGAAGTTCAAGTGTTTTCAGTCGGTTGTGCTGCCTGCAGCCCTTCGCTTTGGGGGGCGGGGACTAACGAGGAGGCGGAGTCAAACGGCCGTTCCCTTCGGCCCTCCTCCTCTCCAGCTCCTGCTCGTACTTCTCCAGCTGCTCCCAGAAGCCCGGGTTGGGGTCCACCACCGAGCGAGCCGTCTTCACCATCTGAAAGGGAATGTAATATATTGCAATATACTGTAAATATGAGGACTTTTTGGGAAAACATAATGGTGATATATTTCACAGCAATGCAATGAGGTGCAATATCTTGGAAATAATTAATGGAAATAATTTATGTTTCCCAATATATTATGAAGTGTTGCAATATATTGATATTATATTTTATTGAAATATATTTTCAAATATATTACATCTCTGTGAGAGGAGGTGTACACATGAAATGCATGGGGTGGCAGTGTAGTATAATGAGTAAAGAACTGGTCTTGTGACCTAAAGGTCACAGGGTTCGAATTCAGTATACATCCAGCTGTCTAAATGGCTGCAATGTAAATGCTGTGTAAAAAAGTTGTGTAAGTCGCTCTGGATAAGAGCGTCTCCAAATGCCATTAATGTAATGTTACATCCATTAAGACACACCTAAGAAACACACATGGCAATCTGAACACCTGAGACTAAACAAACACCCGAGACCAGCAGACCTGAGATACATATATCGTAAACCGACTTGTAACGGAATTTTATATTGATAATATATATAGCTTGATATGATAGACCCCCACAGCTAAAGGGTCTATCATATCAAGCTATATATATTATCAATAAAAAATTGTTTGCTTAAAAAGATGTGTAATTAGCAAATGCATTTTAAGAGTGACCCACTCTTAAAATAAAATACACGCTAATACATGGTAAATACATGGAATATGGGGGTTTTTTTTAAAACATGTCAACACAAATGCATGTACAGTATACCGACTATGCACATAGCTTGTGCAGCATTTAATAAGACCGGTTGAATGGGAAATGCCTAGTATAAGGCAAAACATTTTTTTTCACATAATACCAATCTCGCGACCCTCCTTAACCCAACTCAGAGTCTACCAGTGGGTCCTCCCATCCTGCCGTTTAAAAATGACTAGCACGGTGTCAAGCGCAGCCCGATAAACTCCCAGAGTCCCCTGAAAGGCTCGGCAGGCAGGGCGGCACTGCTGCCGCGCGGCGCTAGCTGGTTAGCACGTGCGGGCGCACCGGCCTCACCTGGAAGGCGTCCGCGAGGGGCAGGGCGCGGTGCTTCATCAGGTAGGCCGCGCAGACCGCCGCCGACCGGCTGCGCCCGTTCTTGCAGTACACCACGGTGCTCCCGCCGCGGCCCGCCTCGCCCTGGATGGCGTCGGCGCAGCGGTCGAAGTACCGGTACAGGTTCTCGGCGGGGTCGTCGTAGACGGGCACCCGGAGGGTGCCCACGCGGGCCGAGGGGAAGGGCTGCTGCCTGGACACGTTGATGCAGAGCGTGACGCCCTCCTGCCGGATCAGCTCGTCGCTGCAGGCCGAGCGCGCGTTGGCGATCAGCAGGGCGTCCGTGATCCGGCACAGCTGCAGCATCCTCTCTCTCTCTCTCCCTCTCTCTCTCACACACACACACACACTCTCTCTCTACCTCTCTCTCTCTCAGACACACACACACACACCTCACATACACTCAGTCACATACAGAATGCCGCTCGCACCCACATCCACCCACATTTATACTTACAAACTCACATATAAGCACAGAGCGATTCACACGCTGTGAAAGCTGAGGACGGGTTCTAAAGAGAGAGAGGTTTTAGAGAGGTGGGGGGAGAGACAGACAGACAGACAGACAGACAGAGAGAGAGAGAGAGAGAGACTGACAGAGCTCCAGCTGTGTCCTGGACTCTGTAACTCAGGCCCCAGAGCAGCACACTGTGGCTATATTTACTGTAGCACACAGGCAGGGCAGTACAGTCATTCCCCAGGTCCTAGTGCCTCTCCTAGGTCTGCATTATTTATGATGAGCTGTGGAGAGATCACAGGACACATGTTTCCTGTGCTAATGTGGTCAAAGGCGCACTAAAGACCGACAAAGATTTGCGATGATTATGGTTAGAAATAAGATTAGAAGGTTATGAATCATTTAAGGAGATGAAGGCAATAGCAGTACTTCTGCAGACTTTATTCCTCTTCCTATGTAATTCATTCACTTAGAATGTTGCATGTAAACCCATGTTCCAAATATATTCATGTGAGCACAGACTGGCAGGTATTTTTTTGTGGTTATGTATCAATATCTTTAATGGACGCCTCTGACCTGCAATGGTGTGTCTGTTCTGCGCCGTCCTGTCCTGTTTTTCGTGGGGGACGTGGGTTTGAGATCGACGTATCCTGCCCAGGCGGTCTGACTGACTGGCTGACGACAGTGACTCAGGAAGGGCTGAAGCCAGGAAGAGACGAGGAGAGGTGATTGGCTAAGCCTTGGTTTGAGCCTGCCTTTTACTCTCTCCTCCCCCCTGTCCAGCCTTTTTTTCAGCCCCTCCCCCATCCCTGCATGGGTCTTGGAGCCAAGGGTATTTATAGTAGAGAGAGAATGAATCAAAAGCCAGTGACCACAGCGCAGGGATGTTTCACACAACGGGACAACTTCTCACATCTAACCACATTCAATGCATCACCTGTCCTCATCTGTAGGTTCTAAATCTTGCTCTCTAGACTTTGTAACCAAGTCAACTAATATCGCAGTTGTATAACCAATATAAGCTTACATCAAATAACAATTAGTAATTCAGGCAACAGAAGAAAAAAAATCGACAAAGACAATATATAGACGCAATGAGATCACCTGTGCATTATCAAAGACAGAGACGTATCCTTATGAAGCTACCTATGACACCAAATGCAATTAAAAGAGATGGTATCACATTGAGAATGTAAAAAGCCTAGTGGCGAATCATATGAATATATCATTTTGCATAAAGATTATATTTTTATAATTTTATTTTATCTATTATGATATGTATGCTTCTTCGTAACTGCTGCGACCAAGCCGCCGTTCCCTACGCAATGACGTTTGATTCTCCCGCCGCTTGCGTCAAGTCGTCACTGCGAACAGGCAGCGGGCAGCCATAGCGATCCAAGAAGTAAGCATAGACATGGAGGCCGTAGGCGGCTAGATTTTGTAAGAAGAGTGTTAGGCCAATACACTTAAGCCACAACGCTTGAGAACTACCTCTTGTACAAAGACAGAATCTTCTTAAGACCAGTCTGTTATCTTTAACTAGACACTTCTTTGGATATTGTGGGTGAGTTGAGTAGCATCGAGTAGCAGGAAAGATGACTGTGGACCTGGGCGCCATTTAGCTAACGTTGGCCAGCTAATACTGCTGAATAACAGATATTCGAAAAGGGGAATCGACTACAGTACGTGCTATTCTTGTTAACCAGACACATGTGCTTAGCAATATTAAATTGTTTTACTTCCATGTATTCTGTTGAACATGGGATAAATGTAGCTAGCTGTTGCATGGAATCGCTAGCTATCCAGGTTGATAGCTAACCCTGGTTCATATCTTGCAAGGTAACGTTATCCAAAGCGACTCGGCCGAAGCAGTTTCCGTATCTAGCTAGCTAGCTATTCGCGGCCACCGATTTATGTTATGATTAATTTATGTTAATTAAATACTGGTAGCTATTTAGGTCATTGAAGTTAGTAGAAGGTGGATTTTTTTACTATGTACTTTGAACATCCATTCCCCCTGTGTAAAGATATCTTGACGTTGGTGATGGCTAGTAAGGTTGCAGTTTTTAGCTAGTAAGCTAGCCAGTAGATGGCCTAGCTGAATGCCCTGCCTCGTGTGTAGCTAGCTCTGCTAGCTCAGGGACCGAGTAGCGCTGGTAATATAGCTAGCCTATCTAGGTAGCGTTAACGTCTTTATTGTAGGAGCACTTCATGCAATTGTCACATGTCACAAATATTTACACGCTAGTATTTACTGCAGTAATGTGTGCATATCACCGACTGTATGTACAACGTAGAATATATATACTGCATGCATACTTCATACCTATATCCACACATGCAGTGGCGCGTTCGATACACAAAAGATGTATAACGTGACACAAGTTTCAATATCAGATCACCGTGCAGTGGTGTTAACGAAGTCGGACGTTATTAAACAAAACTTATATTTTAAGAGAGATGCGTCTGTGAACATCCAGCGATGGTCTTATACACAATTTAGTGGACCCATTGGTTTAACAGTAGCTAATGATGCTGACACTTGGTTGCTGAACTTGCTAGTGCAGAACTTTCTATAGCATACTGTTGTAAATGGTTACAAGTTATACAGTTGATTACGGGCGATTCTGGTAAAATTAGACTTAAAACCAACTCGTAACTTAATCAGCTGTTGTACTTTTTATAAGCATACACCTGAATTTGTCTTGAATACTGTTTGTCTATACCCAGTGGTTCCCAACATTGGACCTGAACCCCCCCCTCCCGGTTTCTGCTGGTGTTCGTTCCAACCACAATTGCCGTCGCACAATTTTAACAAGCTGCTTAATTTTCTTAACTATGCTTTTCATGTATAGTGGGATTATTTACTGTCTTAAGCCACATTATGTGACAAATGGCTGTGTGTGCCATGAAGAATAAAAGTCACATGTTCACATTGTGCTACTATGTTGCTGTATTGCATGAAAAGAGGGTAAAAAAATGTCTTAACTGGTAAAATAAAAATGGAGGCGACTCAATAGGCTCCTAATTGGTGAATGTATGAACATATGGAACAAAAACTGTCATACACAGTGGTACCCCAGGAACGCCATCGTTATGAAATCGCAGCGTAATCCGGAATAAATCAAAGATCTTCAGCACTCCAGTCCACTGCAACTGGAATTTTCCCACTGCTGTAATATTCTGACGTTGTTCTTTTTTCAATGTATGCATTTATTTGGTTTTTAAGGAGCAGTTCACTTTCTGTAGTTTTTGATATGATTATTTTGATATAACAGCTTTTACAGAGACGAGTGTACGAATGCACACATTCATTTTGTAACTTTTATTCACAATTATAAAGATAATGATCTTTTGTATATTGTGTGATATTTTTTCCCCTTGATCACAGTGGTCTTGGGTTGCATGAGCCTCAGGAAAGAGTTACTGGAAGTAAGCTTACATGTAATTCTTTGAAAAGTAATCTATGTAATGTACACGTGCAACCCCTGGAGGTTTAATGTTGCCGTTCAAGCTGCTCTGGAGTTAAAGTGTATTTGTGTGCTTTAAACTACAAACTCAGGCATGCCCCAATACCAGCTATTATAAAGCCCACAAATGATGAGAAATGTCTCTCAAATATCTTTTATTAAAATATATATATTTTTTAATCCTTCATAGCACACAAAAAATGTTTGGGCCAATCAAAACATACACTAAAATTGATGTATTAAAGTACAAAATAAATAAAATCCAGAAATTGAACTTTACCTTTAAAAAAAATAGCATTAGAAATGAACTCTTGGAAAAGGATTTTGATCCCAACAGTATAAATTCTTTGTGACTAGATAATGTGTGACAATTATAGAGGGAGCGTGTTTGGAAGTAGGCCTAATATATGGCGTTTGAGTTGGGGTTCTAGGGCAGTTGTGTGTGTACTTGTGAAACTGGTAGTGAAGACATTGGTCTGTACTCAGTTAGCCTTTGCCCTTACCTTTGACTGGTGAACAAATGGTTTAACCTTCACAAAAGCCATTTGGTGAGTTAATTATGGCAAGTCCTGAACTCACCAGACTTCTTTTGGGCAGACAAGGATGACTTGACTTGAGTTTAGGTCCGCACAAAACTGGACAGGTGTTTGTACGAGTGCATGTGTGTGGCTGTGATGTACCAGTCATAGCATTTAGTTAGTTCTGTGTGTGTAAGTGATGGGTGTTTCGTAAGCATGTGCTCACCTTTGTACGTTTGGTTTGTAATGCATCCTGCAGGCTACAGTGTGTGCACTGGTCTCACTGTAGAGTGGCATGCGTTTTTACACATGGTTCTCTAGTACGACTACACATGAAGGGAGAGGGACTTGTCAATCTAAGCAATACAGCAAAGGCAGCGTGGTTTCTAATGCTGCAGAGTTTCTTTTTGCATAACCTGAGGACAGAACAGATGTCCTTTAGAGAACGTCGAAGTAGAAATGAGTAAAATGCGATTTCATTTAGTTGGAGTGTAACACTCCATGCTGCTGTACAGTGTGAACGCACGTGTGCTGCTTTGTCCCTGTTTTCTTACAACCTACGGTGAGTGCTTCCTGTTCAAGGGCCAAAATGTGACTAAATCCACGCCAGGTCCCCTTACCCATCAGCACCCTCTTAAAGTTTTCAGAACATGTGTACTGACCACTACGGGAAATGCGTGTGCAAGTTGTTTTTTTAGGCCTACGCTCCCAGTTTCAAACACTTGGTGTTCCATGCCAAACATTCACTCTTCCTCACACCTCTAGCTACAATATAAATGGATTACCTGCAGTTTACACACTGGGTATATTAAGGAATTAGCTTTAAATTTGCTCTCTGGTTCTGAAAAATCCGCCATGGTCCCAGTAATTGAATCAGTCCTGTTGGCTGAAGTGTGTTGCGAGCATCTGTGCAAGCGTTGTCAGTGTGTTTCAGAAACACATTTTTAAAGGACAAATGTGTTTTATTTGTTTTTTTTTTTTTGTCTTACTACCCGATTTGGCCAATTAAGCCACACTAATGGTGTATCATTTCAATAATTTTTCCATAAATGCATAAAATGAGTGCTCGAGGATTATTAACTGCTATTGTATTTTATAGAAAATAAATGTAATTTTGCCTGCATAACAACGCTATTTTATGGGCTTGTGCCGGGGTGCTTTTAACACCATTGCAAAAACAGTCATTTTCACTGTCAAATTAAGTCAGAGCAAACCAAATCTAGTTGATTTCTTAGTCAGCTTAGTCAGCCATTTTTAATCATTTTGAGCTCATCATTTTTGAAAACCGATGTGTGGATTTGCTGTGGGGTCAGTTGGATTCGGAAGCCAACCTGCTATCCTTGAGTGTCTTGGAATATAAATATGTAAAGTTTTTACTTCGATGAGCATCGGAACCTCCAGAGTCCATAAAAATGCCCCGAAATGAAACATAGATTTGCCTCTCATCGTTCTGTATGCATCCCTGGTATTCTTTGACCCCAGAACTGCGCCTGTCCAGTACAGGTACCTGTTTCTGTATACCGCACCTGTCCAGTGGGCTACACAGCAGTGATGGGCAGGTACCCCAGAAGGGGGTTTTCCCCCTTTTGGTTCTGACCACGTTCTCTTGAGTATTAGATGAATGACGTTCACCTGTGAGGTCCCTGTCCTGGGAAGCTATTGAGCCTCAGAACCTGGGCTCAAAAGCTGAACGTGTGGCGTAGACATTTTCCTTTTTTGCTATATTATCAGATGTGAACAGACATGAAATGTATGTTTTTTTTAAGAACTTATTTTTTGATGTTTGCGTGTGACTGTGCATCGCTCTTCTGTTGCATGAAGATGAGAATTGTGGATGAAATGTGTAATCGCCTGCATTGGAAAATATCACAAGAGTCGTGGAGATTTTTAATTGCATTTTTTTATTTTTACTTTGAGCACCTCCGGAGTCCATAAAAATCCCCCTGAAATGAAATGTAGATTTGCCTCATCATTCGAGCTCTGTAACCAGCATTCCTTTTTTCTGGAAAAAAAGTATTGGAAGTATTAACTATGATTGATGGTTTACTGTGAAAAATTCACCAACCTGCTAACAGTCCTATTCATGTTCATTCACACGCGTCTCACCAATAGAGGTTAGGGGAACCACCCCTACCGGATCCAAACTTAGGCTTCCACATCAACTATCAGTCAGTCACTGAGGCAAGCTGAACCACATTGAACACGGACAGCATTGTCTGCATTTTTTTTATCTAACTGCGAGTTCTTATTTAATACTTCCAGGAGTCATAGAGCTGGTGCAGCGGTCTTGCTACTGAAATGTTTGAGAGACAAATGTGCAGCGATGGCTTGGGGTCTGTGTTTCAATTTTAAATTATATTGGTCCGTTTCTCAATAGTCGATGTTCCAGGTAATCAAACCCCATTTTTTTTCCCTCTCAGCAGTGAATAAATCTCCAGTTTTTTCTGTGTGAATAAAACATTAATGCATAGGGATTTGCTTTTAGCCACTTTTCCAGCCGGAAAATGAACATGAATGAATTCTGTTTTTGTACACACGGTTCTTTGGCTCTCCACGAATATTTAAGCATGTGTTCTTGGTTTTGGTTAATTTACGAGAATTTAATTAGTGGTTCGTGTTATCCTTGGGTGGTCCCATGTCCTGTATTGAAAGAACTACGTTTAGAGCCAGTTGTACACAGACCATGGTGTACTCTGATCCAGTACACTGCCAGTTCACGTGGTGTAAAGTGTCTAATAAATGTGTTATTTAGCCCAGGCCTCAAGGTCTTATTTCTGCAGTTTTTCAGAGGTTGCAGCTGGTAATGCGGCATATTCTAGAACAGGCTTAAAGGCTGCTTTTGGATGTCAGGTATGAATGAAGTTCTTATTGTGAGTAAAGACAAAAAAGAATTTTTTTTTTTCTTTTTTTCCTCCCATCAGGCCATTTTGTTTGTCAAGAACTTGTTCACATATGTTTGTCAGAAATGGCTGGACATGTTGCTAAGCGGATGTTATATATTTTTTTTATTTTTAAAGAGAAGTAGGCAGATGTTTGAGGTGAACCTCTGCTGGCTGGTGACTCTTCTCTTATAGTTGGTAATAAACTCTGTCCACACAGGTTCTATAAAATGTCTTATCTTTGTGTACTTGGATTTTTGCCAGTTTTAGAAGAGGCTGTCTGATGGCTCTGACTCTGAACTTGTATTTTACTAGCGTAGGCTGAAATTGTGATTCAGTTTAAGAGGGCTTGGAAGGTTATTCATTTTTACCTGAAGCAAAACTGTACCACGTTAGTGCATCTTTTTGCCAGAAATTGGCATCGTAAAGTATCAGTGAATTTGGTGTATTAAAAAGATAATTTCAGCAGGTACCAGTTGCAAAATCAGAGCACACCTCTGTGTTTTAAAAATGGCTTTATTACCTATTGATTCGTTCTGGGAGGAAAAATAAGGGAACTTTCAGTTCTTTACTGTTCTCACTTGCGGTTGGCTTTTTGGACAGCTTTTTGAAACCACTTTGAAGAGTTGTTTTTTTTTTTTCTTTAGAAAATTTAAAGTCCGTGTTCTAGAACTCTGTGGCTTTCAGTTGCCAGCAGTGACTTCCATCCGCTTTAGAATGTTCAGAACATTTTAATCGCATAGTTGTGATGTCACACATTAAAGGGTTGAGCGCGGAGGCGAAGCTGCAGAGAACACGCGTGCACCCCCGCCGTGCACTCTCCTTTGAGCCAGCAGCCATGTTTGCCTCACTGCACAGCAGGAGAGCTAGAACACATCAGAGGAGACGCTCTCTCTAATGCTAACCACTGGGGGGCCTTATTTAGCGACCCAAGGAAACCCCAGCCATGTTTAGCCCCCCTAATGAGGTGAAGTCTTGCTCTCTGTCCCTCGAGGTCTCTGGGCTAATGGCTGGACTAATGACATAATTCAGATTTGAACGACCGGAATCTTATGACTTGGTGCCTTCCAGGCAGTCAGAATCCAGGCTCCATCCACTGCACAGCATTCCGTCATTATAGAAAGGTGTAGTCAGTGAGTTGGCACCTGCCTGGCCCAATTATGTATATGGAGGTACACTGTGTCTTAGGTGAGCCTAAGGAAAACACAAGTCAGTGAAAGCACAAGTCTGTGCCTGGCACTCTGGGGAAAAATAGGCCTGACTGAAGGGTACTGCTGAATAGGTATCTGTGTTTCCTCAGAGTACTGTCCTGAAAAATGAGAAAAAAACATTCTCATTTTTGGTGTTTCAGGTGTGATTCTTGACAAGTTGCATGTTGCCCAGACTTTTCTGAAATTTTCACTTGAAATGTTTTGTAACCTGTATTTTCAATTATTATTTTTTAATTCACTTCATTCAGACTGGAAAATTTTTTTTAAATTCAGATTAATTTGTGGAAGCCTGAATGGTTCTTTGATGCACCGCTTGCTGCTAAGTACAGATCAGAATTCAGTTGGTTCACGTGTTGAAATTTCACCCATTCTTGGTTTCTCTGTTTTCGTGTGCTGTGAGAAGTCCTGTGTAGAACACGCTGGTGTAATGGCGGGAGTGTGGCTCGGCCGCCATATTTACTGAGCCGCTGCCATTTCCTGCTTTCCCCCAAACAACAGCATTTTACATGAAAGCAGAAAATGAAAGGGGGTCATTAGCTTCTGTGCAAGACACTTGCCTTGAGGTGATTCCCAGGCAAAATCCAACGGGGAAGAGACCAACGGGGTATCCGGGGCAGATTCGTCATTCGGATGACCTCACTGCTGCTGATGCCCTTTCTGCTCTGGTTCAGTTCCAGATGAATTTGCTCACTGTCGTGCAGCGGTTGGTTTTTTTTGGGGGTGGGGGTGGGGGCAGCTTTGCGGACGCACTCCTCGGGGTTTGCCTGTGGGGTTGAGGCCGCCCCCTTTCCGAGGCGGTCACGGTTCGGGGTGCTGTAAATCACACTCCAGCGTGATTTACCCGCCCCGGGGGGTTTCCTCACACGGCTGCCGCTGAGCTGGAGCGGGCTTGCGTCGGAGGCGAGCGAAGCGGGCGTGGAGAATCTCCTCGGTGCGTTCCAGTGGCTCGCTCGCCCGCCGAAAACCCGCGGTTACTGAAAATCCTCTCATGCTGCAGAGTAATCCCGCCCTAGGGCCGTCTTTCCAGTTTGAAGGATATTTCCCCATATTTAAGTCGTTTTTTTTTTTTCCCCCCTTCTCCTCCATCTTACTGTTATCAAAATGAGTCTCTCCCTGATTTGCAAGCTTCATGCGATTTGCGAGCCGAGTTGGTCCAGATATTGTACCAAAAAAACAGTTGGCTCGGCAGTTGATATGGCATACGAACAACTCAGGGTTGGTATATTGCTTAAATCAGATTACTGCAACTTTAAACATGAAAAATACAGATGTTTGAAGTTGCAATAATCTGATCTGAGCTAAATTCCAACCTTCAGTAGCCTGCTAACCGGTTTTGGGCCTGATGCTGTATTCGCTAATGTGCTTAATGCGCTCCTGTTTCTCATTCACTCAGCCCTGTGCTGCTTCTTAGTCACTTTTTTTTTTATTGGATTGCAGTCTAACTAGCGACTGTAATACGGATTTTATAGTGTGGTAAAATATTCTACTCGGCTAATCCAGCTACCTTTGTCCGTGCTGTTCAGTGCTGGCTAGATTAAAGATACGGGCTTGTTACTCTCCCAGTCGTCAGCGATGTCCACACTGTCCCCGTTTCTCCCTTTAATGCAGCGCATTGGTTACCCCACGTGTGTCCCAGAGCTGCTTGTTGAACACTGGTCTCTGGGTTCGGGCGTTCAGATCGTGTGCATCTAAGCTCATATACTATTGGAAATATGAATTTAGCAGATTTCGCGGCGGCAATATACAAATATTTGGCTGGTAATGGCTACCCAATGCCCGTGCTTTGTCTTCGGTTTGTTAAGCAGACGTTTAGCATTTTGAAATGCAGATTTGGTGGGTTATCTGTTGCTAAGCATCTGTGGCTGTGATTGAACGCAGAAACTGCAGCTGGATGTTTTGCCAGTCTGCTGGGTCAAAGGTGTCCGTGGGTAAAGTGTGTTTTCTTCTGTGTCTGTAAGATTGAATGACCTTCATAATCCTTGTGTTCACACATCACAGTGCTTTCTTGTGCTGTCAGTGGCCACGTTTCTCCAGTATGTAACATTTGTGCATTTCTGTTTGCATTTCAATAACTTTTATACATTAATTCTGAAATGTTTACAGACAATACAGAGCAGTAGATTACGGAAAATATTGGACTTTGTTTCAAAAATGCATCTAAGTGCCTAGGATTTTGGATTGATTCTATGCTAACCTATGAGCGGCAGCATATTGCTAAAGTGCTTAAAGGTAGTTTGATATATTGGACAGATTGAAGAAATTTTTACAATCCATGCAAGGAACAAAACTTGTAATACAGCCTTTAGCTCTTGTTCTTGATTATGGGGATGTCATACCGATTTGCAACAGACACAGAAATATATGTGAGATTTTGCAACTTTTGTAGATTAGTTCTTGGTCGCCCTTCCTGAACCCAACACTGTGATGCATATTTATGCAGAATTAGATTGATTTCAGCTGGATTTATTTTGTCCACGAATGCATCCAGGACTATGCGCCAAGTCACTTGAAAGACCTGTTAATTCTGTCTGAAGGAGCATGCACGAGGGATGTACAAATATTTTGGGGTGTGAAATTGGGGAACAAAAATGTATTATTAAGATGATGGAGTGGACTGCCTAATCACGTGAAAGCTCTTGCAAATTCCACTGCTTTTAACAATGTCCTGGTGCCATTCAGAATGTTTCTGCCTTCATGCAATCAACACTAAAGTATGTTGATACATATTTTACTTCCCATTTTTATTTATCTGCCGATGTATCATATTTTATTGGCTTTTATGGAATTGTCTGTTCTTGTCTTACTCTCGTGTTAGCAGGAAGGTGCATTGTGCATAATTTTTACTTTATTGAATTATTCTCCCTCCCAGCTTGTACACTGGTTTTACATTCCTTGTCTTATTTATTTTTTACTCCTTTTATTTCTGTACTTTACGTTCTGCGCCTTCGTACCTTACGTGCTCTCCCAAAAAAAATCTGATTTATTCATCTCCCGGGCGGTTTTCTCCTGAGCCAAGTTCCTGACTAAATAAACAATAAACAGAGGCTGGCTGAACTGCGTGTAGCAGCCCGCAGTGCGCACGTTCTCTCCCTGCTGGTCACGTGACTCGCACGTGGTCACGTGACTCGCAGGGGAACATGTTTGTCGCCGGGGGTGACCGTGTGCGCCTGCGTGGGTCACGCGCCTATCGGGAACGCCTCGCACCCCCGGGCTGTAGCGATCGCCTCTCCTCGTGCACTCGAACCCGAGTCCTCTCCAGACATCCGAGGACAGAAGGTATTTCAGGCGCCAGACAGGCGTTTGATGAATTATGCACGCTGTTTGAAAATCCATGGTATCCCATCTCCCCTTCCAGTATTGAGTGATGCGATTTTGGGTTCTGCAAATGATGGATACATGAATTTGGATATAAAAGAAGGTTTTTAAAAAAAATAAATTTTCAGGATTTTGTTTATTTTTTTCTGTGGTTTTAACAGAAAGAGCCGTCACATTGGATTTTCTGCGATGTTTTCATCTCGGTTGCTGAAAGCTCTGAGCCATTTTTCAGTGTGAGAGAAGCTGTGTGTATTTATTGTAATATGTAAGGCGCACGCTGCTATTTTAAACCTTGGAATTGAAACATTTCAGCGGGCGTAAGGTGCCAGGTGTACAAAAGAAAATCCCTCCAATCTGTGATTGAAAGGCCGTGGCCCAGTACTACAGAAACTCCTTTCATTGAAAATGTTTTTCCACTACATGTTGTTCTTGCAAAACAACAGGTTGATAACCGTTGGTTGTTTTTTATAGAAAGACATATTTGTTTTAAATGGTGGTGAAAATGCAAAGAGGGTGCAGTAGGTTGTGGGTGTGCGTCTGGGGATTTTTGATCTTTTTAGATGCTGTAGTCATGTTAGGCCTTATCTGCAGGGTAGGGTTTGTGTAATCGTAAGTAACCATGGCAGCCCCGTTTAGTTGAATAACTGATCCGAGGTAGATGGCAGTGGAACCCTGTGATGTCACAGGGGAGGCAGTGGAACCTTGTGATGTGGTATAGTGCATTAGAACCCTGTGATGTGGAGGGTAAAGCAGTAGAACCCTGCGATGTGGAGGGTAAAGCAGTAGAACCCTGCGATGTGCAGGTGTAATATAGTTAGAACCCTGTGATGTGGAGGGTGAAGCAGTAGAACCCTGTGATGTGGAGGGTAAAGCAGTAGAACCCTGCGATGTGGAGGGTAAAGCAGTAGAACCCTGTGATGTGGAGGGTAAAGCAGTAGAACCCTGCGATGTGGAGGGTAAAGCAGTAGAACCCTGTGATGTGGAGGGTAAAGCAGTAGAACCCTGCGATGTGGAGGGTAAAGCAGTAGAACCCTGCGACGTGCAGGTGTAATATAGTTAGAACCCTGTGATGTCACGGTTGTTGCTGGAGACGTGGCGTGTGAAGTGACCGGGTGTCCGCGTCCCTTTGTCCGTGCAGGTGCGCTCCGCGGTGTCGCCATGGCTGCGGACATCGGCTCCCCGCCGCGCTTCTTCCACATGCCGCGCTTCCAGCACCAGGCGCCACGGCAGCTCTTCTACAAGCGGCCCGACTTCGCCCAGCAGCAGGCCATGCAGCAGCTCACCTTCGACGGCAAGCGCATGAGGAAGGCCGTCAACCGCAAGACCATCGACTACAACCCGTCCGTCATCAGCTACCTGGAGGTGAGTGCTAACGCTCACACACGCAGTCAGAACCTAACCCCAACCCGTCCGTCATCAGCTACCTGGAGGTGAGCGCTAACGCTAGCACAGGCAGTCAGAACCTAACCCCAACCCGTCCGTCATCAGCTACCTGGAGGTGAGCGCTAACGCTAGCACACACACACGCAGTCAGAACCTAACCCCAACCCGTCCGTCATCAGCTACCTGGAGATGAGCGCTAACACTAGCACACACAGTCAGAACCTAACCCCAACCCATCCGTCATCAGCTACCTGGAGATGAGCGCTAACACTAGCACGCGCTCACACACACACACGCAGTCAGAACCAAACCCCAACCCGTCCGTCATCAGCTACCTGGAGATGAGCGCTAACACTAGCACGCGCTCACACACACACACGCAGTCAGAACCAAACCCCAACCCGTCCGTCATCAGCTACCTGGAGGTGAGCGCTAACGCTAGCACACACACACGCAGTCAGAACCTAACCCCAACCCGTCCGTCATCAGCTACCTGGAGATGAGCGCTAACACTAGCACGCGCTCACACACACACACGCAGTCAGAACCAAACCCCAACCCGTCCGTCATCAGCTACCTGGAGGTGAGCGCTAACGGCTAGCACACCACACGCAGTCAGAACCTAACCCCAACCCGTCCGTCATCAGCTACCTGGAGTGAGCGCTACGCTAGCACACACCACGCAGTCAGAACCTAACCCCAACCCGTCCGTCATCAGCTACCTGGAGATGAGCGCTAACACTAGCACGCGCTCACACACACACACGCAGTCAGAACCAAACCCCAACCCGTCCGTCATCAGCTACCTGGAGGTGAGCGCTAACGCTAGCACACACACACGCAGTCAGAACCTAACCCCTAGCATTTTGGCCCGCTCTCGAATTCATGCATGGCGCAGGTCCTCCACCGCACCCACGGGTTCACACTGATTCTCCGAGGTTCGTAACTAAGGTTTCTCACGTACGCCCGAACTCAAGCGAGCTTTGGCCCGCTCCCGGCTCGCGCTCGCTCGTGCGCCTTGCTCGTTCTCACTCTGCGCTGTTTCTCCTGCACCTCAGAACCGCCTGTGGCAGCGGGACCATCGGGACTTCCGCGCCATACAGCCCGACGCAGGCTGCTACAATGACGTGAGTCCAGCATCGCTGCAGAGAAAGCACGGCCCGTATTTCAGATTAGATCTGTGAATATGGACAGCAGCATTATTGTGTTTGTGTGTGTTTGTTTGTTTGTGTATGAGTACACGTGTGTGTCTGGTGTGTGTGTGTGTGTGTAATACTGTGTTTGCTGGTGTGCGTGCGCGTGCGCTTTTGTGTGCGTGTTTGTGTTCATAATACTGCGTGTGTGTGTGTGTGTGTGTGTAATACTGTGTTTGCGGGTGTGTGTGTGCGTGTTTGTGTTCATAATACTGCGTGTGTGTGTGTGTGTCTCAGTATTAAAGCACTGCTTCCGGTTCTCCTCCTGCAGCTGGTTCCTCCAGTGGGGATGCTGAGTAATCCCATGAACGCCGTCACCACAAAGTTTGTCAGAACGTCCACCAACAAAGTCAAATGCCCCGTCTTTGTAGTGAGGGTGAGTTCTCCCACTTTTACTTCTGGTTTATCAGAGTCAGACCATAATATCTGCAAAACAGGAAGAGAGAGAATGGTTTTAGAAAATTTGTTAGAATACATTAAAATCCATACGGACTTCAGGTAGCGTGTTAACTTCAGCTGAAACATTTGGCTAGGTTGCTACTTTCTAACTTGATTGCAGACTACTTAGTTGCTTCCTCTTCTCTCTTCTCCTCTCTCTCTCATCTCTTCTGCAATCCTCTTCTCTCCCATCCTCTCCTCTCTCTCTCTCTCTCTCTCTCCTCTCCTCTCTCTCCTCTTCTCTCTCTCTCTCTCCTCTCTCTCTCTCCCTCCCCCCTCTCTCCAACCTCTCTCCCTCTCTCTCTCTCCTCTCTCCTCTCTCCCTCTCTCTCCTCCCTCTCTCTCTCTCTCACACCCTCGCAGTGGACGCCGGAAGGCAGGCGTTTGGTGACGGGTGCCTCTAGTGGAGAGTTCACCTTGTGGAATGGGCTCACTTTCAATTTTGAAACCATTCTTCAGGTACGAAGCTGACTCGCATCGTAGGAAAAGGCGTTCCGGGCCTTGGAAGTATTTTGCAGTCCTGTCGTGATTTAACGTTTAGAGAAATTTTTATTTATTTTTATTTCACCTTTATTTAACCAGGTTAGTCTCATTGAGATTAGAAATCTCTTTTACAAGAGATACCGGGCCAAGAAAGCAGCAGTCGATTACAGACACAACAAAATTTCATCATTTAACATACTATAAAAGCAGACAAACAGCAATGTTCAAAGTTTCACAATCTGGTTACACATGAGCAGTCTGTAGTGCAACTTACAGACTTTAAACCAGTGGTTTAACCCTAGAGATAAAGCTTCAAAGTGTTTTGTTTGCATGACCTCGCACAGGGGATGTGTCTCAATTGT
This sequence comes from Anguilla rostrata, assembly GCF_018555375.3. Taxonomy (NCBI): domain Eukaryota; kingdom Metazoa; phylum Chordata; class Actinopteri; order Anguilliformes; family Anguillidae; genus Anguilla; species Anguilla rostrata. Next base: position 3,928,724 of record NC_057938.1, on the reverse strand, counting down.
CATCTGCTGGGGTCTGGGTTGGATCATTTTTTGTGAAACTGAAATAAATGTTAAAAAAATTTTAACCTGAAAAAAAAAAAAAAACAATTTAACCAAAAAAATAGATTAGCAGTGTGGAACAGGGTGGGAGAATCCTTTTACTTTGAACTAAATACATTTGAAATACAGGGCATGTATTTATTTTTTGGTACTGTGCGCGTACCCCTTCCGGTACACACCCGTAAAGCTTGTTTATCTAAAGGGCCCCCTCTCGATCTCCCCCCCCCCCAGGCTCACGACAGCCCCGTCCGCGCCATGACCTGGTCCCACAACGACATGTGGATGCTGACTGCCGACCACGGGGGCTACGTCAAGTACTGGCAGTCCAACATGAACAACGTCAAGATGTTCCAGGCGCACAAGGAGGCGATTAGAGAGGCCAGGTCTATACCCAATCTCCCCTTTTTCCGTAGTTGAATTTGCCCCCCCCCCCCCCCCCCCCGGCGCGGAGACGTGCACGCGTGTCGCTCGCCCCCGCTCTCACTCTCTCTCTCTCTCGGGCCTGGGCTTCCTCAGAGTTGTGTTCTGTGCTCTCTCTCCAGTGCGCACTGCCATGTTCCCGTGGGTTTTGCTGTCACCTTCTGCGCTTCTTTAAATAAAGTCTTACTCATAAATATATATATATATATATATATATATATACACGTAAGCACTTTAGAGAAGTTTGGCTGAGTGGATGTACCGACCCCCTTGTGCAGAAGGGGGCGCTGGTTTTATATCGAGGGTTTGGTCTGACACAGTCCCCTCCCCCAATTACACTTCACAGTCCACCAGTGCAACTCATTTCGGGACAGGAATAAAGGTGCCTCACGGTCTGCGCCATTTTGAAGCCTTAAGATTTAAATGTCACAGCTGTGGTTCTGTAAAACCAGACACTACATACCTGTAGGTAACGCATAGACTGAAATAAAGCTCTTCTAGCCTTGCACGCACATTTTCGCTGCCCTCTCCACGGGGTGTTGAGCTCCCATTGGTGAAGCTGTGTCATGTGACTGTACCACCTGACTGGGCTCCTCCCCTCTGCTGTGAGTTTGTCGGCTCGGTGGAGGCGTGGCCGAGTCCAGCACCAGAAAGGCTGGAGGGGAGTTTGAGCACGGACAATTAGAAGTCACCCTTGCACACCAGTCAATGGGAAAACTTTTAATTTGAAAAATGAAAATACCTCAAGCGTTTTCTGAACATTAGCAAATAAATAAAAATAAAAAACCAACCAGAAAGACAATTACATAGACATACAAAAATACACACTGTGGTGTTCACCTTGTTCAGGAAGACTGGAACCAGTGTTATTTTACAGCCATACTTTTAAGTACTTGCTATGCCTGCTAATTTTACATACCCCAATTAAAGTTAATTCAGTCCTAACAAGCAGAATTTAACATCGGCAAATTTTTAAGTTTCTTTTTTAGACGTGATTTATGCTCAGCCACTAGGAATCAATTTCTTCCGTTTATTTCCATTTTGATGACAGAAAAAAAAAAACATTTCTTCAGCGCACATTTTGTGTTTGTCAGCATTAATATAATGTGTATGGTTTCGAAAGTAAAACCCTAACCAAGCTCCAAATTAGAATTGGGAGAACAGTTGTGGAATTATGAATGTTCATTTTAGGAATTAAGTTGGTAGAGAAGGCCCCCCAGTGTCCCCATCCATTCATTTCGGCTGGAGCTCACAGCCATCAGTCTGCACCTCACCCTGCCAATGTTCAGCTTGGCTCGCCAGACGATCAAATATTGTCTCATCTTTTTTGTGCTGCCCATTATCTGATCAACAAATCATTTTGCACTACGGACTGTCCCTGCACTTGCTCTAATCCACGGTTGACAAAATGGCTTTTGACACATTCCGTAGTCTTTTTTTTTTTTGTGTGTGTGTGTTTCGGGTTTATACCACAAGAGAAACCACAATTGATTTTACAGTGCAGTATACAATGTTTACATTTGTGGTGACTGTAAATAGTGCAGTGCTCAGTTTTACGTTTTCAGTAACCCACATCCTCCATTCCCCTCCTCAAACACCCGTCTGTAGTTACATTTTTTTGGTGTGCGTACAATGATCTGTGTCCTGTGTGCCAGTGTGGGTTTGTCATTAGTCAGGACCCCGGTAACCCCGCCCATTTTTGGCCATTGCCTATAATGCCTGAAGGGAAGTTTTTTTTATTTATTTTTTTACTGCATTGAATATACTGATAAGAAACACCTGCGATTTTATTTTTCCTTCATCACCCCCCCCTCCCCCCCACTTTAGCAGTTCACTGTTTTGCCCCAGTAGTCAGTGAAAAATCAGATCCTCTCAAGCCTTTTGCAGACACACACGCGCGCCCCTGCAGCCCTTTTGTATTACTGTGCACATATTTGAAGTCTGTAAAGAATGTCATGCCGTGAGACACAGTGGCCGGGTTGGAGAAGGGGCACTTGTGGGATTAACACTCACCTTAGAAACATGGCGGGTAGCCATTGGATGGCACTGCGGAGAGGCCGATTCTGGCCCCGCCATTGGGCGGGCGTGGGGCTGTGTGACACGCCCACCGTGTGACACTTCCGCGTTGCGGTCCCTGTGGTTTTCTGAGGGTCCGGGCCGGTCCTCCTGCGATGTTGATTCTCTCCCCCTGCTGTGTCTTTAGTTTCTCTCCCACGGATAATAAATTTGCCACTTGCTCCGACGATGGAACCGTCCGCATCTGGGACTTTCTGCGATGTCACGAAGAGAGGATCCTGAGAGGTATGTCCCTGTCACACGTGCAGGCTCTGCCACAGACTCCTGTGTGTGCATGCTCTACATGTACACACATGCAGGCTCTGCCACAGACTCCTGTGTGTGCATGCTCTACATGTACACACATGCAGGCTCTGCCACAGACTCCCGTGTGTGCATGCTCTACATGTGCACACGCACCGTACACACGTGCACGCTCTGCCACAGACTCCCGTGTGTGCATGCTCTACATGTGCACACGCACCGTACACACGTGCACGCTCTGCCACAGACTCCCGTGTGTGCATGCTCTGCATGTGCACACGCACCGTACACACGTGCACGCTCTGCCACAGACTCCCGTGTGTGCATGCTCTGCATGTGCACACGCACCGTACACACGTGCACGCTCTGCCACAGACTCCTGTGTGTGCATGCTCTACATGTGCACACGCACCGTACACACATGCAGGCTCTGCCACAGACTCCTGTGTGTGCATGCTCTACATGTGCACACGCACCGTACACACGTGCACGCTCTGCCACAGACTCCTGTGTGTGCATGCTCTACACGTGCACACGCACCGTACACACGTGCACGCTCTGCCACAGACTCCTGTGTGTGCATGCTCTACATGTGCACACGCACCGTACACACGTGCACGCTCTGCCACAGACTCCCGTGTGTGCATGCTCTACACGTGCACACGCACCGTACACACGTGCACGCTCTGCCACAGACTCCCGTGTGTGCATGCTCTACACGTGCACACGCACCGTACACACGTGCACGCTCTGCCACAGACTCCTGTGTGTGCATGCTCTACACGTGCACACGCACCGTACACACGTGCACGCTCTCACTTTGACACAAAGTCGTGCTCTTTCCTGCCGTACGCTTGTACACACGCTGTGTATACACACGTGCACATGCACACACACACACACACACACACACACACACAAACGTGCACACCCTCATACTGTACACACCTATGTTCACACACAGACACACAAACGCCCACTAAAAGTATGCACGCTGTCTATTCACCTGCGCTGACATACACACACACACACACACACAAGCACACTATATGTGCACAATCATATACACAAGGTCAAAATCACCAGTTGCCTGGATCACTCAAATTACTTCAAGTGTTTAAGCCACCACTTTTTCCCACCTATTTGTCCATCTTGGCAACAACTTATTTGTGAAAATGTTTAATAAATAAATAAATACTGTGAAAAATACAGTTTTCCTCTTTAAATAGCATTATTCCATTTCACCTTAAAGTTCACCCTCAGTTTAATTGGAGCCTGTGCGATTAACAGTTATCTCGTGCCTCAGAGCTAAAAATGATCATTTAAGTGATAAATAAACGTTCCAGCTAATTTACAATCTAACTGAAGCACTCTTGCCTGGCAGTTTGGCTTGGCTGATGTTTAGCCAGTTAAATAATGGCTCAAATCAAGACAGCTGACTAGTTAGGTTCATACTTTTCCTTTATTAATAACAACCAGACTTGGCTAACAGTATCTAACTTAGCCAGGCCAGGTGGATCTCCTGCAGAGGGTTAGGTGTAGAGAGGCAGCCATAAGGTATATGTATAAATGTATTTTAATTAAGGTTGTTCATGTTCACAAATGTAAGATTTCTTTTTTTACCAAAATGAAAATATTAACAATAACTATACTGTCTAATATAAATGAGAGAAATCATTCTAAATATTCCATGCATTTGCTTACAAACTACACTGGTGCTATTTACGGTACTAATTTATTGAATACAGTTTGCCTTAATTTATGCTATAATTAATCATATTATGGAAAATTCTAAAAGGTCGAGTGACCCCTCCAGCATAGCTGGTTGGCCGCTAACTAATGGTTCATACAAAGCAGTTGCGTCATTTGACTAGTTTATATTTGAGGCAAATTTTCAGTTCTAACATTGTACATAAAATGGTTTTGTGTGTTGTGATTACATAATACAATTTGAATTGCCTGTCACTATTAAAACATGTTGTATACATTTAACATTGTGTAATTGATCCAGATATAGTTAAGACATGGCAAAAATATTGTCAGTTTGGGCCACCAAAATGTGAGGACACCTTTTGAATATTTAAAAATAAACACACACACACACCCCACCCCTTTTCACACATTTTCATCATTCGTATAGTCCACCACACGTAAACGCACACACGCATACACACACAGCTGCATACACGCACACACACTCACACCTGATGGCCCTCACATCCTTGTAAAGGGTGAACCTTGAGTTAAAATAAAATTCCAAACTTCCTTTCTGTAGATCCCTACCCTATGTGGACCCTCTTGCACAGACCCATGTAAACGTGTCCTTGCTGACTCTGTAATGCATCTTTTGTTAGAATCTGTTGCTAATGCAGACTGGGCAAATCCTTCCGAATTCCCCTTTTGTTTTTTGTTTTTTACTTTTTAAAAATAATTCTTCAATTCAGTGTTTTCACAGAAGGAAGTTGTCCATTCTTTCAGAATAAAAATGTAATTGCATTTAGCCGACTGTCTTATCCAGAGCGACTTACAAAAGTGAAATGCATGAAAATGCATTTAGCAGGAAATTAGCCTGCCAGTTCTCCCTAAAAAAAAAAAAAAACAAGGAGAAGATCCAGCTCCTGTCATTTATCCAATTTAAATATGTTTGGTCTCAATTCCAGCTACTTCTTGTCAGTTATCTGGAGTCATTAGTGTATGGTGGGGGATGCACAACACTGCTCTTGGCTTTTAGCTGCAGTCTTGTTTGTCTTTGCCCTGGCCAGGGCTTTAAAGATGCTTTATTTTGACTGCTCTGCTGGTTTTCTCTGCATCGTCATCGCCACAGTTCTGAGCCTCACGTTTGATTTGCTTGTATTTAATCCTCGTCTTCACAGTTCAGGACCGTAAGATGGGAGAACATATTTCACCCTTCTTTGGCATTGTAGATTTTGACTGGGGTTGGGGTTTTTTTGGCATTGAGTTTCTGCACAACTAATTCACCCCTTGTGGTGCATGTCGCATTTTACACTGAACACTTGACCTTTTCCATGCACACAGTAGTACACGACACATTCGAGGATGAAAACTGCAGCAATTTGTCTCTTATGAAAGGCTGAAGTTTAAAATGCCATGCAGTTTTGATGTTATTTAGGTTTGACAGTAGATGTGGGTTTGTGTGTTCTGTACTGAAATTTGTATTCATATCACAGCTTTGTCTTATTTTAGCTTGTGAGGGAACTTACACACGAGGTCCACCTTAGCTAGTGTCCTATCTGTAACTGACAAGAGTAATAGTGAGTGTGTGTGCGTGTGCGTGCGTGCGTGCCATTTTGGTCAGGCTGCAGTAATGGGTAAAAGTAAATATTCAAGATTATCGAATATTAAAATGTTAAAATGACATTGGCCAAACTTTGCAGATGCAATCTAGCATTCACCAAATATGTTGTATTTGTCCGATGAACATTCATTGAGGTGCACGTATTGAAATAGTGAAATGACATGCGATATGGCAGACGGGCTCTAATTAAGTGTGATTTACTGGAGAGAGGCTGGAGAAAGGCCGGGAAAATACTACAACATTTTAAGTGCCCATCTTTATAGCATCACTGTACAGCTCCCTCTGCGCTGGTCCCTCCACAGAAAAGAACTAAGGACTGACCCAGTCACTCGCCTGTCACTCAGACAGTTACTGTTGCGATTAATGTAATGCTTAGAGCAGGGCTGCCCAACCCTGTTCCTGGAGATCTGCCGTCCTGTTGGTCTTCATTTTGAGCCTAATTTGGCACGCCCTGTTCTACACGTTGGCAGCTCAGTGAGATCTCCAGCTGTTGAATGAGGTGTGTTTTTCTAGCTTGCTTTCTTTCATCTTCAGTCACATGGTTTGGCAGCCCTAGCTTAGACAGTGTGCTCATCTGTGACCGGAGTGGCTTTCAGGGGTGTGAAATGAGTCTTTCTCCGACACCAGGCTCCTGTGACTGCAAAACCAGTTCACCTGCTTAACATTCAAGGAGACTCCGTATTTCTAACGCTTGCCAACTTTTGTTTTATATGAAAAAGATCTCAATATGATCCCGTGGATAAAAAAGGCATCGGTTTCTGGGTCCTTTCTTTAAAATGGATGCACAAACAAAATAAAGCAGATGTTGCATTTCTCAGGCATTGGTCAAGTCAGGGGAATGTGAGCAGAATAGGATTTAGTGGCTTTCCTTATCTTCTACTGCCCTACCAGTCTGCTGTGAAATGGGTTGTCTTGCACTGAAAATAAATGGGAAATTTGTTTCTTGCTTTGGGAAAATCCTGATCAAGTTCTGACCGTGCTTTAATAGGTGTATGCTTATTTCATTTTTGGCTCACTGCTTTTAAGGAATTGTTGAATAAATTGAGGTATATTGGTAAATTATGCGGTCTTTCTGAAAGTAGTGTTTGGAGTTCCAGGAGAAAATGAGATTTTGTACATTTCGGCACGTCGAGTTTGCTTGCTTGTTGCTCGTGATAAAACGGTCCCACTGGTTCGATGGTTTCCGGAACGTGCAGTATACATATTAGTAGCATGTGAGCCAAAATCATTCGAATGGAAGATCGGGTTCACCTCCAGCCACTGTACTAAAATGAGCTGCGTGAATGTGAAAGGCATTATGGGATTGAGCGGTGGTGCTAGAGAGAGCCATTTTCAGACTACCTCACTCACATGCTCCCTCACTGTAGCCTGCGACAGTACAGTGTAACCAAGGAAGTGATCGCCGTTTCTGCAGTACAACTTCATTTCTTAAATCATTTAAAAATTTGTTGCCGTTCTCATTACACAAAGGACTTTTTATTGCATCACTGTCACATTTCAGAGCAGACTTGCAAATGAGCCCAAGACTGATCGCATTTAAAATCACATTTCTGAGATCAAACTACATTTACCAAGAACAGATCGTAGTTGCGATGGTATGAGATCAAGAAACGAGAACCAGTGAACTGAAAATGTAGTAATTAAATACATTTTTGGTTCTCAAGACTGATTTGTTGTTTCACAGTATTTTCACACCAAAGGTGATCCAGTCATTTAAGCAAGCTCCGAGATTCTTTTGGTTCATGTGTCCAACTTAGTTGATGTGATGTTCAAAATTTATTTATTTTCACAAAAGAATCTAAATTTAGCTAGACCGGTTTGTGCAGCTACAGATCAAACTACAATGATCGGTGCAATAAAGTGGACGACAAAAATCTTTTCTGAAACAAACAAAATCACAGAGCCTGTGTTTGTGTAAGGGGAGAGTGAGTAACAGACGCAGAGATTGTGTTTGTGTGTGTGCGTGCTTGTGTGTGTGCTCACTGTCTAGTTCACACTTCTCTTGAAAGAATGGAGTTTGTGTGAAGGGCCTGTTTCTGGACAACATTCTTGTGGTTTGACAGAACAAGAGTGACTGTCAATTATCACCAAATAATGGAAACACAATCACTGCTTAATACACTTGTATGCAAATACTGTTTTGATTCCATCTGAAACTAAAGACACTTGACTTTTGCACTGTAGCTTTGGATGTACAAATAATTGAGTCAAAAGGACATTGTTCTGGGTGTTTTGAATTGAATATTTGCATTGAGTGTGTACAGCTGTATGACGGAATTAAATGTGGAATGAATTTGCTGCACTGAACTAAATAGAAATGCAAATTGTTAATTTCTATTAAGACTATGTTCATTTTGTCAGTGTTTAACTGCAATTCTTCACAGTTGTATGAGGTTCTCTGTGATGATTTGTATCATTCTCTTTGGATTTTCATTGAGTGTTTGAAATATGTACCCGTTTCTCTGGAGAAACCGTGTTTATAGAGGCTCAGCCATTTAGGGAAATAAATGCCTGAATTATTGACAGGGCCTTGAATAAACAGCTTTTTCTCCTTTTAAACCTTGAACGTGCTTGAAGTTCTGAATGAAGGAAACGGTCATGTCTTTTGAATGTAACGTTTAAAATAAACTTCATTACAACGTTCACACTACACCAGAATACCAGGTCTTAATGGACTCTAATGGTTACTTTTCAGTGTTGAAAACTTTGTGTGGCTTGTAGTCGTTGAGATTTCCAAAATATACTGATTACCGAGAGAGGAAAAAATACAGGAACTGAACAAATGCCCCCACACAAAAATTGCGAGAACAGCCTGTGGAAGAGTCATGCTCCCCGTTTCCTATAATTAAAATGATGTTTTTCTTATCGTTTTAGCCTATTGGTCTGCCAAAAACTGACTTTTCAACTGCCTTTCTTACAAGTACTTTCAGATTAATAACTAGATCCAGAAGGGGGCAATATAGAGCAAATGGAAAGTTTTTAGTAACCAAAAAAAAAATTAAAGCTTTAATCCGTCTGTTGTAAAGACCTTGATAGTCTGTTCTGAATAACAAATCCAGTTAAAAAAAATAATAATAATAATTAAAGCTATCCTCTACCAAACCAAACTAAATCTCTCTGATTCCACTCATTTTCTCATTTACTAAAAAACTATTGGTTTTGAGTATAACTTAAATGTAATATAACATGCTTTCTGTCTGAACTGTTTTGTTGTAGATCGACACTATATAATTAAAACATTTTCCCCTCAATGTGTATTAGCTACATATACAAACGGACTCAGGATTGGTCTACATATGCAGTGGTGCAGAGTGGAGCAGGTGACAGACTGTGAACTCTGCCTTGCATCCCCCCTGACCCATGTGCATACCCAAATAGTATACTAAGCATACTTCATATAAACTTTAATTATACTTCAGGTATTCTTAAGTATTAAGTAGTATACTTCAGCGTAGTGTTGGACTGACTTCAGTGGCCCCTGTAATTCACAACACAGAAAACTGCTAGTTCAGTTACCAGCTACCAGGCTTCAGTTGCCAACCTGGCAAATGAACGATCTAGATATGATGAATAATGCTGATACAAGTGTAATTCTACATGTTTTACGTTTTCTCAAAGTGGATTCTTGTTTCCTGGAATAAGATCAGGTCCAATTCTGTATATTTTAGACGGCAGCTCCAGTAAAAGCCCCTGATACTTGGACTCATTGCAGTTCCAAGACAGGTGTGGCAACATAAAATGAACATTGTTACCATTTATTTATTTCAGATCAGGGAGTGCATTTCCTGTTGCAGACCAGCATTTCTGTTTTCTTAAGAGCAGCTGGGCTTCTTCACTAATGGCTGGTAGACTCAGGCCTGGATCCCAGTTTGGCTTTAAAGTGACTCATATTTCTGCTGCTGCTGATCTGTTCAGGTGCCAGGCTAGCACATATGCTCCTGCATTCGCACCGCCACCCCAGCCAAATAGCATTTTCTTAGCCCTTCCCGTGTCTGCTGTAGCAATTCAGTTTTTTTAATTAAATATTAGAGGACCTTCACTTGTGTGCAGCGGTAATTTTCGGAAGGCTGTGGTGAACTGCACCTTCTGGAGCAGGGGGACAGCGTGTGAGATCTTGTTAGATTCCGTTTGAGTTTGTGATGTAGAAGAGGCCCTCTTCTGACATTTTTGTAAAGTACTACACTCTCTGTCCTGCGCCTACAGTAGCACTTAGCTGTAGCATAGTGTCTACGTGTTTACTACTCTACAGTGATGTATCAACTGCAACTATGGATTGTTATCCTGATGTCTTGGCATCAGTCCCCTGTTTCCTAAGCCTTTTCTTTGTGTGCGCTTATGTAAGTCGCTCTGGACAACAGCTCGTGTTCAATGCCTAGTTGCAAATGTAAATTTGGCCAGTAAAACAAAGTAGTGGGGCGGGGGGAGGTGGGGGTTCTGTTTTTTACCCCTTCCTGTTTCCCCGTCCAACCGCGATCTCATAACACAAACTACACCACTGGCCAATCAATGGAAACTCCCTGTTATGCTCAAACTGATGTATGTACATTTTAAAGACACACACACACACTGGACTGAGATTGACACCTCGTGAAGCTCTGTGCGTGTGCTGTGCTGTGTGTCTGATCCGCTGTCCTCCCTACAGGACATGGCGCGGACGTGAAGTGTGTGGACTGGCATCCCACCAAGGGCCTGGTGGTGTCTGGCAGCAAGGACAGCCAGCAGCCAATCAAATTCTGGGACCCAAAGACGGGACAGAGTCTGGCCACACTGTAAGTACTGGACCGGGTACTACGCCATTGCCTGCTTCCAAATGCACAAACTGGAACAGCTGCTAATTTTGCTCTAATGGGCTTTAGATGGTGAGTCTTATGTTGAGTAATGCGACAGGGAATTGGGGCTCGGAATAACCAATCACCAGGCACTAATGATTCCGTTTCCCACTGCTTTCACCCACAGACACGCCCACAAAAACACAGTGATGGAGGTCAAGTGGAACCTGAATGGCAATTGGCTGCTGACCGCGTCACGTGACCACTTGTGCAAGCTGTTTGACATCAGGAACTTGAAGGAGGAGCTGCAGGTCTTCAGAGGACATAAAAAGGAGGCCACAGGTCAGCAACTAACTAACTACCCCCCTCACAGTTAGCTCTACCCCAGTAACTACCCTCTTACTTATATCTGCCCCATTAACTGCCCCTGTGCGCTCATTACTACCCCCCTCACAGATACCTCTACCCCAATAACTACCCCTTTACTTATATCTGCCCCAGTAACTGCCCCCGTGCACTCATTACTACCCCCTTCCAGCTCAGACCTGCCCCAGTGCTGCAGTCAAACGCTTGTTACAGTCCCAGTGCTAATCCACATTATCCTACCTCAGTGGTTCTCAAACCACTCCTCTGGGGGGGGACCCCCCAGGCACACCTGATGCCGTTTGATTAGGGCTTGATTAGGTGTGCCTGAGGTGGAACACACTAAAACTCCTGGATCTGGTTGGGGGTCCCGGAGGAGAGTTTTGGGAACCACTGTTCCTTCCTCATTATCAGTCTGTTTTCCAAAGACTTTCCCCACTGACGTTGTTCAAGGACACAGTTTAGTGTGTTTCAGTCATGTGAATATGCATGAATCTGTGTGTCCGTGTCTCTGTAGCCGTTGCCTGGCACCCCGTCCACGAAGGCCTGTTTGCCAGCGGGGGCTCGGATGGATCCCTCCTCTTCTGGAACGCTGGGTAAGAGTGACAGCCCAGTCCTCCAATCAGCAAACAGCAGACCCCTTTTCACACTGTCCACAACACACTGCTGACTGCAGCTCACCCTGTTAGACCTCCTAAGGGTGGAGGAGGTGCCCTGACTCCTCCCCGTGTTTATCCACAGCGTGGAGAAGGAGGTGGGGGGTATGGAGATGGCACACGAGGGGATGATCTGGAGTTTGGCCTGGCACCCCCTCGGACACATCCTGTGCTCTGGATCCAACGACCACACCAGGTACAGTACACAGTCACCTGTATGTACAGGTAGAGTACACAGTCACCTGTATGTACAGGTAGAGTACACAGTCACCTGTATGTACAGGTAGAGTACACATTCACCTGTATGTACAGGTACAGTACACAGTCACCTGTATGTACAGGTACAGTACACATTCACCTGTATGTACAGGTAGAGTACACAGTCACCTGTATGTACAGGTACAGTACACATTCACCTGTATGTACAGGTAGAGTACACAGTCACCTGTATGTACAGGCAGAGTACACAGTCACCTGTATGTACAGGTACAGTACACAGTCACCTGTATGTACAGGGAGAGTACACAGTCACCTGTATGTACAGGTAGAGTACACAGTCACCTGTATGTACAGGTACAGTACACAGTCACCTGTATGTACAGGTACAGTACACAGTCACCTGTATGTACAGGTAGTGTACACATTCACCTGTATGTACAGGTACAGTACACAGTCACCTGTATGTACAGGTAGTGTACACATTCACCTGTATGTACAGGTAGAGTACACAGTCACCTGTATGTACAGGTACAGTACACAGTCACCTGTATGTACAGGTACAGTACACAGTCACCTGTATGTACAGGTACAGTACACATTCACCTGTATGTACAGGTAGAGTACACATTCACCTGTATGTACAGGTAGAGTACACAGTCACCTGTATGTACAGGCAGAGTACACATTCACCTGTATGTACAGGTACAGTACACATTCACATGTATGTACAGGTAGAGTACACAGTCACCTGTATGTACAGGTAGAGTACACAGTCACCTGTATGTACAGGCAGAGTACACATTCACCTGTATGTACAGGTACAGTACACATTCACATGTATGTACAGGTAGAGTACACATTCACCTGTATGTACAGGTAGAGTACACATTCACCTGTACTTACAGGTACAGTACACAGTCACCTGTATGTACAGGTACAGTACACATTCACCTGTATGTACAGGTAGAGTACACATTCACCTGTACTTACAGGTACAGTACACAGTCACCTGTATGTACAGGTACAGTACACATTCACATGTATGTACAGGTAGAGTACACATTCACCTGTACTTACAGGTACAGTACACAGTCACCTGTATGTACAGGTACAGTACACAGTCACCTGTATGTACAGGTACAGTACACATTCACCTGTATGTACAGGTAGAGTACACAGTCACCTGTATGTACAGGTAGAGTACACAGTCACCTGTATGTACAGGTACAGTACACATTCACATGTATGTACAGGTAGAGTACACAGTCACCTGTATGTACAGGTACAGTACACATTCACCTGTATGTACAGGTAGAGTACACAGTCACCTGTATGTACAGGTACAGTACACATTCACATGTATGTACAGGTAGAGTACACAGTCACCTGTATGTACAGGTACAGTACACAGTCACCTGTATGTACAGGTACAGTACACAGTCACCTGTATGTACAGGTAGAGTACACAGTCACCTGTATGTACAGGTAGAGTACACATTCACCTGTATGTACAGGTACAGTACACAGTCACCTGTATGTACAGGTAGAGTACACAGTCACCTGTATGTACAGGTAGAGTACACAGTCACCTGTATCTACAGGTAGAGTACACAGTCACCTGTATGTACAGGTACAGTACACAGTCACCTGTATGTACAGGTACAGTACACAGTCACCTGTATGTACAGGTAGAGTACACAGTCACCTGTATGTACAGGTAGAGTACAGAGTCACCTGTATGTACAGGAACAGTACACAGTCACCTTTCATAATGGGTAGAGTACACAGTGAGTTATATCAGGTGGAGAACATGGTCACCTCTATTAGTTTTTGGTGGGAGATCCCAAATCCTCTGGCCTACACAGTTGCTTTGCTTACTTTGCTTTGCTTTTGCTTCTGCTGATTTAAAAGAAACTGTAATAATTTTCCCTCCTCCTCAGTAAATTCTGGACCCGCAATCGGCCCGGAGACAAGATGAGAGATCGATACAACCTCAACCTGCTACCGGGGATGTCCGAGGACGGTGTGGAGTATGGTGAGTGTGTCTGTCTGTCTGTCAATATCGGTGTGGCTGTGTGTGTGTGTGCGCGCGTGTGCGTGCGTGCGTGCGTGCGTGTGTGTGTGTATGTGTGTGTGTGTGTTAGTCTGTCTGTATCTGTGTGTGTGTGTGTGTGTGTGTGCGCGCGCGTGTGTGTGTCAGTCTGTCTGTATCTGTGTGTGTGTGTGCGTGCGTGTGTGTGTGTCAGTCTGTCTTTTTGTGTGAGCGCGTTTGGGCGGGGCTCTGGTCCTCCCTGCGGGTGCAGTTAACGGTCCGCTCTCCTCTCCAGACGACATGGAGCCCAACAGCCTGGCCTCCATCCCCGGGATGGGCATTCCTGAGCAGCTGAAGGTTGCCATGGAGCAGGAGCAGAGTGGTGAGGGAGACACAGCAGCCGCACTAATGACATCATTAACACAGCAGTGCTAATGACACCATTAACACAGCAGATTAGCGCGAAGGGACATCACATAAGCCTGTTAAGTGTTATTGTAGATGGAACGGTCTTTCAGTGTGAATATCCCCAGTTCATTCTGGGCAAAGGGGACATTTGCTGCAGAAATATCCCTTGTGTTTGGTTAGCACTGGTAGTACTAAGCGGGGGTGCTCTGATTATGTACTGCTCAGAGCTTAAACAACCCTCTGGCCTCCTAATTAATGCTATTTCTGTGCTTTTCATTTGATATTTCTCATATTTACTGATGGATTTTCTGTAATCTGTTTTCTTAATGGCATTTATTGTTCTACTTATGATTTTTTTTTGGCAGCACATTGTGTCAGTAAAGCAGTTTAGCCCAATTTTTGGAGCTGTGGGCTCTGAAATATTAATTATTGAAGACAGATTATGGATTTCTGCCTGCATGATTTAGTTTGTGTCTCGAGGTAACAAAGTGAACTCTGGGTAATGTAGTCTTTGTCCCACAGGTAAAGATGAGGCGGAGGTGGAGATGACTATCCCTGGGCTGGACTGGGGTATGGAGGAAGTGATGCAGAAAGACCAAAAGAAAGTTCCACAGAAGAAGGTTCCCTATGCCAAACCCATCCCTGCCCAATTCCAACAGGTATTCTGCCCTTCCCCTCCATGGTCTCTTTCTCTCGGTTTCTCTTTCTCTCTCACATTCACTCACTCACACACGCACTTACACACGCACACTCACACGCGCTCGCTTACTCACTCACTCACACACACACTGTCACTCTCTCACTCACTCTCACTGACTCTCTCTCTCACACACACACACTCACTCACTCTCTCTCTCTGTCTCTCTCCCTCGCGCACACACTCACTCTCTGTGACTCACTCGCTCACCCTCTCTCTCTCTCTCTCTGTATCCCAGGCCTGGGCAGAGAATAAGGTGCCCACTCTGCCCCCTGGCGAGACGCCCAAGGAGAGGCCCGACCAGAAGAAGCCGGATATGAAGAAGAAGACCCAGGCCGAGATTGAGCAGGAAATGGCCACCCTGCAGTACACCAACCCGCTGTTGCTGGAGGTGGGGCCCGAACTACCACATCTGTCCAGCAGGGGGCATTTTACACTTATATCTTATTACATTCAGGCACTCTTATCCAGAGTGACTTACACAGATTACATTAATTTGTATACAATCCATTTATACAGCTAGTGAATTTCCTGAAGCAGTTCAGGTTTTAGTACCTTTGCTCGAGGGGAACTACAGCAGCACCGCTCCTGGGAAGCTAGCCAGCACCACCGCCCTCCAGCTGCTTTCTGCAGGGAACAGACTCTTAAATACACAGAAGCTGGCAGATAAGCGCGTGAATGTAGCGCAGGGTTTCTCGCGTACGGGTAGCGGGCGGGCGGGGTGGGGGGTGTGCTCACTGTGCTTCCCTCCTCATGAGTCGCTCTCCACTTCTCTCCCCGTCCAGCAACTGAAGATCGAGCGCATGGCCCAGAAGCAGTCGGACCAGGGTTCGCAGCAGGCGGGCGCCCAGCAGGGGGCGATGCAGCCCTTCCCGGGACAGGGGCCCATGCCCCCGCCCCACCAGGGGTTCCCGCAGTCCCTCCCGCCCCAGCAGATCCCGCACAACATGCCGCACATGGGGCCTGGGGGACTGCAGGGGCCCTTCATTCCTCAGGGCCAGATGGGCCCCCCGGGGCCCCAGCTTCACCAGGGCCCCCCTCAGGGTTTCATGGGGCCCCCGGACCTGCACGGACCCCAGGGCATGCAGAGGCACCCGGGGCCCCACAGGCACATGGGGCCCCAGGGCGGCCAGGGAATGCACGGCCCCCCGGGGATGCCCCCGGCTGGGAGGGGGATGCCGGGACCCCCACCGGGGGCCATGCAGTGCCCCCCGGGGCCACCAGGGGGCATGATGGGGCCCCCATCTCGAGGAATGGGACCCAGGGATAATCAGGTGCCCCCGCCCCAAGGGGGGATGATGCACCCGGACACACGAGGACCGCCCCCCCAGAGGAACATGATGGGCCCCCAGGGGCCGCCCATGCAAGGGGGGATGATGGGACCTCCAATGCACGGCCCCCAGGGTCAACAGAACCCTCCCAGGACACATGGGAACATGCAGGGCCCTCCTGGAAACATGCAGGGTCCCCCCGGCAACATGCAGGGTCCCCCTGGCAACATGCAAGGTCCCTCCGGCAGCATGCAGGGTCCCCCCGGCAACATGCAGGGCCCTCCCGGCAACATGCAGGGCCCTCCCGGCAGCATGCAGGGTCCCCCCGGCAACATGCAGGGTCTCCCTGGCAACATGCAGGGTCCCCCCGGCAACATGCAGGGTCCCCCTGGCAACATGGGACTTCCCCCGTACATGCAACAAGGCAAATCACCGCTCATGGGTGAAGGATCCAGGGGGCAGTATAACCAGGTTAGTTTGTCATATTGCTCTGTGACTACAGATCCCATGAGCCTCTTCGGCACAGTTGGCGCAGAGCAGGAAATTAACATGCATTTTATTCACCTATAAACTGTAAAGTGTGTCATTAAGTGGTATGTTACACAGATGCATCTGACATCAAATGCCTGTAGACTCCTAACTGTTGTATTGGTGCTCTATGAGGTACTTGATCCAAAAAGTGGGAAAATTCTAGAATGTTTGTTGAAATTCTTAACTGGTCACACTACATTCTTGAAGGTCTTGAAGTCCTCATCTGGAATACGAATGAAAATCTTTGACAGAATTGGATTTGATATTGTGGGCAATTCAGTATGGGGTTGAGTGATCCATTTCTCACCTATAATGTCTTATTAAATGTGTATTTCATTTTGATTCAGCCATTCGTTTCCCTGGTTAGAATGAAGTCCAGGTTGCATTTAGGCCTGCCACACTGCTGAATCAGAGAGTGTCGAGCAGAAAAAGCAGTGAATGCATTTCTATTTTAAGACACGAGATGGCAGAAATAAAACGTGTATAAAACGTGTAAACGGATAGGGACAAGGTGAGAAGGATTACAGTAGTATTAATGTCATTTATAAATGTCTGAGGGCAGACGTTCTCAGAAGGCTGATGTAGATGTCAGAATAAGCGGCTATGTGTATCAGTGCTTTTCTGTTATTAATCAAAGCCTCCATGTGATAAATACACTACATGGCCAAAACTATGTGGACACCTGACATCCAACATCTCATCTGAAATGATGGGCATTAATATGGAGTTGGTCCACCCTTTGCTGCTATAACAGCTTGTGTGTGGAGTGGTTTGAGTGTGGGGGCGGTTTGAGTGTGTGGCTTGTGAGTCGCGGAGGCGTGTGGGGGTGGTTTGGAGAAGGCTTTAGCTCCCGGTGCGCGCGCGTGTGACCCCTCATGTAAACACGCTGACTGCGCGCGTTTCAGATGGGGCAGAGTCCAGGGCCGCAGCCCATGATGCCCGGGATGGGGCAGCAGGGACCCAACGGCAAAGGTAGGAAAATGGCCGACATCTTTCTGCTGGGCCTGTCTACGCTCTGTCCTCTCAGCTGCGTGCCGTGCTTTATATGCACATCTGCACATCATATGTGTATGAAGTACTCACTGCAGTGGTGCTTCTACTTCCTGTATTTTGTGGGTGCTGTGTCCTCACTTCCTGTACTTTACTGGTTCTGCATCCTCACGTCCTGTACTTTACTGGATCTAAATCCTCACTTCCTGTGCTTTACTGGTTCTACATCCTCACTTCCTGTACTGGTCCTATATATTCTTGTCAGTGGTGATTTTTGGGATGGTAGGTATGCCATCCACCAGATTAGGTATGGGGCTTAGCGGGGCATGCCCCATACCTATACAGCACTGGGAGTTTGGTACATTTCGTGTTAATTCACTGGTACTGCTGTTCCTCAGGGGAAGCTCGCGGACCTCCCAACCACCACCTGGGGCCCCCTCCCGACCGCAGGGGGTCGGAGGGGCCCGGGGGCCCGGACCAGGGCTCCGACAGGGGCGGCCAGTACTGGGGAGACTCCCGCGAGGGGCGCCGCGGACCCCCCGACTACGAGGGCGGGGACGACCGGTACCACACTCGGGGCGAGGACGCCTGGAGGGGCCCCCTGCAGCAGCGGGTCCCCGGGCAGGAGTACCCGGGGGACTCCAGGGGCCACAGGGGTGGCTCTGCTGGGAAATGGGAGCCCCACCGGGGCTCTGAGGACGCGCGATTCAGGGGCCGGAGGGAGGACAGGTGAGCCCCCCCCCCTCAAAAAACTCACTCTCACGTCATCACATTACCCCCTCCTCTATCATTCTAACACAGGCTTAGTAATAATAATAATAATAATAATAAATATGAACGTAGTGTTGGTCATTTATGGTGATTTATGTCTGCATGGTATAGTAAAGAGACCAGGAGGCCACAGTAAAACACTAAGTGCACTTGGGTTAGCTAGCTGCAGAGCGCTTGGGTTAGCTAGCTGCACAGCACTTGGGTTAGCTAGCTGCACAGCGCTTGGGTTAGCTAGCCGCAGAGCACTTGGGTTAGCCGGCTGCAGAGCACTTGGGTTAGCTAGCTGCACAGCACTTGGATTAGCTAGCTGCACAGCACTTGGGTTAGCTGCTGAGGGACTTGTAGCTGCTGCAGAGCACTTGGGTTAGCTAGCTGCAGAGCACTTGGGTTAGCTAGCTGGAGAGCAGTTTAGTTAGCTAGCTGCAGAGCACTTGGGTTAGCTAGCTGCAGAGCACTTGGGTTAGCTAGCTGCAGAGCACTTGGGTTAGCTAGCTGCAGAGCACTTGGGTTAGCTAGCTGCAGAGCACTTGGGTTAGCCAGCTGCAGAGCACTTGGGTTATCCACTTCTTTCCAGAATCTGTCGGAGGCTGCTTTCAGAGGTGGGGGGGGGGGGGGGTCTGGGTGTCCATGGCAGCGAGGGTACAGCAGCTTCCGTGGCAGCGAAAGCCTGAACAGACGCTTCTTCGCGCGCGAAACTGGCAGGCAGGCTGGCAGACTGACGCTGATTTTCCATCGCCCGGAGGCGGAGGCTTGGCAGCGGTGCTGCAGCCCTGCCAGCGCACACGCTCAGGGAAGGTCCTGCTTGTTCAAACACAAGTTTGGCTTGTTCCTGACGTCAGGCGCTGCCAGGACACCGCTGAGGCCGGTGTGCCCGTCTGCGAGGGGGCGCAGGGGGATTAAGGGGGCGCAGGGGGATTAACGGGCGTGGGGGTTCTGCGCGCAGGTTCGACAGTTACGAGGGTCCCGGAGACGATCTGGACCAGAGGCCGAGGGAGCAAAGGCGCCCTCCACACCCCCGGCACGGACAGGATGCCGACGACACGTGGGTCCCTCCTCCTGCTGAGCTACACTGAGAACAGCGTGCACTTCACTGCACACTGCACCCTCCATACTACACACTCTTTACTGCACACTACACCCTACATACTACACACTCTTCACTGCACACTACACCCTCCATACTACACACTCTTCACTGCACATTGCACTCTACACTACACACTCTTTACTGCACACTACACCCTCCATAGTACACACTGCACTCTACACTACACACTCTTTACTGCACACTACACTCTACACTACACACTCTTTACTGCACACTACACCCTCGACCCTCTACAGTACACATTGCACTCTACACTACACACAGTGTGTAGTACTGAGCTCTGACTGAATGTGTGTGTGTATATATGTGTGTGGTGTGTGTGTGCATGTGCGTGTGTGCATGCTTGCGCACAGTTCTGAGCTCTGACTGAATGTGTGTGTATATATGTGTGTGTGTGTGTATGTGTGTGTGTGTGTGTGCGTGTGTGTGTCAAGTGGCACAAGTTCTGAGCTCTGACTGAATGTGTGTGTTGTGTTGTGTGTGTGTGTGTGTGTGTGTGCTGTCGCAGTTTGAGCTCTGACTGAATGTGTGTGTGTATATGTGTGTGTGTGTGTGTGTGCATGCCTGCGCAGCTCTGAGCTCTGGCTGAATGTGTGTGTGTATATATGTGTGTGTGTGTGTGTGGTGTGGTGGTGGTGGTGTGGGGGGGCATGCGGCAGTTCTGAGCTCTGGCTGATGTGTGTGTGTATAATGTGTGTGTGTGTGTGTGTGTATATGTGTGTGTGTGTGTGTGTGTGTGTGTGTGTGTGTGTGTGTGTGGTGTGTGTGTGTGTGTGGTGTGTGTAGTGTGTGTGTGTGTGGTGTGTGTGTGTGTGTGTGTGTGTGTGTGTGTGTGTGTGTGTGTGTGTGTGTGTGCATGCCTGCGCAGTTCTGAGCTCTGGCTGAATGTGTGTGTGTATATATGTGTGTGTGTGTGTGTGTGTGTGGTGTGTGTGTGTGCATGCGCGCAGTTCTGAGCTCTGGCTGAATGTGTGTGTGTATATATGTGTGTATATATGTGTGTATGTGTGTGTGTGTGTGTGTGTGCATGCCTGCACACAGTTCTGAGCTCTGGCTGAATGTGTGTGTATATATGTGTGTGTGGTGTGTGTGTGTGTGTATATATGTGTGTGTGTGGTGTGTGTGTGGTGTGTGTGTGTGTGCATGCCTGCGCAGTTCTGAGCTCTGGCTGAATGTGTGTGTATATATGTGTGTGTGTATATGTGTGTGTGTGTGCGCATGCCTGCGCAGTTCTGAGCTCTGGCTGGATGTCTCTGCAGGTTTCGGCGGGTGGGGCCTGGCAGGCCTGAGGCTCGGGGGGGCCGCGGGTACGCAGACGAGTTTGGGGTGGAGGAGAGTTTCGACCCCGCAGAGGAGACAGGGAGGAGCTGGGACAGCAGCGGGAGAGGGAGGAGCCGCGGAGGAGGAGCGCGAGGAGGAGCGGGTGAGACACGGCTTCTGTCCATCCATCCATTCAGTTATCCATCCGTCTGTCCATCCATCCATTCAGTTATCCATCCGTCTGTCCATCCATCCATTCAGTTATCCGTCCGTCTGTCCATCCATCCATTCAGTTATCCATCCGTCTGTCCATCCATCCATTCAGTTATCCATCCGTCTGTCCATCCATCCATTCAGTTATCCATCCGTCTGTCCATCCATCCATTCAGTTATCCGTCCGTCTGTCCATCCATCCATTCAGTTATCCGTCCGTCTGTCCATCCATCCATTCAGTTATCCGTCCGTCTGTCCATCCATCCATTCAGTTATCCGTCCGTCTGTCCATCCATCCATTCAGTTATCCGTCCGTCTGTCCATCCATCCATTCAGTTATCCGTCCGTCTGTCCATCCATCCATTCAGTTATCCATCCGTCTGTCCATCCATCCATTCAATTATCCATCCGTCTGTCCATCCATCCATCCATGCATCCATCTGTCCATCCATCTATGCATACATCCATTCATCCGTCCATTCACCTGTCCATCCATCCATCCACACGTTCATTCAGCCAATCACCCATGTGTCCATCCATCCATCCATTCATTAATTCCTAATCTGTTGCCATATATTCATTCAGGACTTCTGCCCTCTCTCAGTACCATAAGCCTGATATTCATGTATCTGTCCTAACCCACTGTGTCTGTCTCTCTGTCTGTCTGTCCAGGGGGCCGGAAAGGGCTGCTCCCCACCCCCGACGAGTTCCCCGCGCCCCATTACGAAGGAGGAAGAAACTCCGAGAGCTGGGAGGGGGGGCGCGATCAGGGTACGAGGCCTTTTCTGTGGGGGGGGGGGGGAGAGAGAGAGTGTGAAGGTGATAAGGAAGGTGCTCTGTGAGTGTGTGTTCAGACGGGAGTGTGTTCAGGCTAGTGTTGAGTGACACAGTGTGTTCAGGCTAGTGTTGAGTGAGTCGATGTGTGTTCAGGCCAGTGTTGAGTGAGTCAGTGTGTGTTTGGGCTAATGTTAAGTGACTCCGTGTGTGTGTTCAGGGCATGAGGCCTACAGGGACGCACCGCGGGCGGACCACGCCCCACGGGACAGCCCGTCCCCGGCCAGCAGGGAGCGCTCCTCCTCCCTGCAGGGCATGGACATGGCCTCCCTGCCGCCACGGAAACGGCCCTGGCACGACGGCCCGGGCACCACGGACCCCCGCGACCGAGACTCCCCCGGGGCAGGGTCCGACGACAGAGCGGCCGGTGAGGAGTGTGTGTGTGTACATCTGTGCGTGTGTGTATGTGTACATCTGTGTGTGTGTGTGCACGTCCATGCATGTGTGTGTGTGTGCGTACATCTGTGTGTGTGTGTGTGTGTGTGTGTGTGTGTCTGTGTCTGTTTGCACTGCATGTGTATCAGTGTTGCAGCGGTGTTGTTGGGTGTGATCCTGCTGATTTGAGTTTAAGGTCTCTGCTCTGATGCACCTCTCTCTCTCTCTCTCCGCAGGACGCCCCTCACACAGGGAAGAGGGGGCCTACGGGGTGCCGTCCCGGGGCGGTCGAGGGAGCTGGGGGCGGGGCGGTGCCGCCGGGCCCGGGGGAGGGGGCGGCTCGGGCCCCACCACGCGGCGGGGTGCGGCTCGCGGAACGCGAGGGAGCCGCGCCCGATAGGACTGGGACTGAACACACAGGGTGGGGGCGGGGAGGAGGGGAGGAGGGCACTGGAGTCCTCCACAGGGTGGCGCCAAGGAGCAGAGAGAGACTGCAGGGAGGCGGGACCGAGAGAGAGAGTGAGAGAGAGACTTCCGCCTGGTCGCGTGGCTTCGGGCTCCCGGGCGAATCTGCCTTTGCGTCTGCGTTTGGACGAGCTCTGTGTGCCAGTGTGCGCCCACGCATCTCTGCCACGGCACCAGTCCCAGCCTTTCGTCGGTCGCACCGAGGGTGTGGCACAGCGCCTGCCCCTAACCGTGGTCTCCTACCCCCCGGGGACAGCCTCGCGACTGACTGGGGGACCCGCTGGAGGCGCGGCATTTTCACTCTGATTGGTCACGTTCTGAAGGTGTGGCCTCCTATCTCACTGGACACTGCCTGAAGGCGTGGTCTCCTCGCTGATTGGTCGCATTCCGAAGGCGTGGCCTCCTCAACACTGACTGGTCACATTCTGAAGGTGTGGCCTTCCAATATTGGTCGGGCTCCCACCCCCTTCCACCACCCAGATTGTAGGAAGTACGGCACCGCAAAGTATCTGGAAAGAGGGACTGATGGGAAATGAAGTCCAGGTCTCCATACACGTGCAACCACCTTCGTGTTCTACATCTCACCTTTGATCATCAAACCCCTCAGCTAATTTTTGCCCTGGAATCCAGATTTTGTTACCTGAGCCGTAGGAGCCCCCCCACCCTGGACTCCCCCCTTGTGTCGTCGGTTTACTGAAGAGGAGCCGAGCTTTGCTTTCCTCAGTGTGCTCCTCGCTTCGTACGGAAGAAGGGACGGACGGACGGACGGACGGACAGACGTGCGAGAGGACCCGCGATCCCCTCGCCCCGGTCTGAAGACCCCTGCAGGGATTCATCTCTGGCCTGAGGGGGGTAATTCTGATCCCTGGAGGAAAGAGAGACCCAGCCAGCCTCCAGCAAGAGACAGTGTGCAAATAATGTGTGAACACCCGAATCGTTGCTCTCAACCCCTGCTGCTCTGAGCGTAGACGCCGTCTGTGTCCCCAAAGAGTTATGGAGCAGACAAACTGCCGGGAGGGGCTAGCCCGTCACTCACGGTAGAGTGGGTGGAGTCCGGCTCCTGCGTCACACAGATCGGGTTGTTGATGTACAGTAGTTTTTCCAAGAATGGTAGTTTTTTTTTTTTTTTCGCCCTTCTCCTCCATTCTGATAAAAAAAAAAAAAAGTTTAAAATGGGGTCTGCTTTTGTCCCCCCTCAGTCCTTAACTCCATTTATTTAATTTCACTTTTAATGTAAAATGGGGGGGCGAAATCATTCTGTAACATTACCAGGCGCCTTCGTGTACTGAAGGTGTATTCTTTGTTTCTAAATGTACAGTTTGTCAAGAGATTGTCATATTGTTTTGTCCATTTTTGTATACGATACAAAATAGAATTTGTGCAAAATTTACCCACTGCGTTCTGCATTGTTTTCATTGTTTCTTGTCTGCCTTCACGGACCGACTGATTTCAGAAAGGCTATAGCGTGTATAGCGAAAGGCTATACAGTGCCAGCCCAGCTACCACAGTGTACATCACACTGGAAAGTCAGACTTCATTCATGTAGTTCAGTACTTTTTTTTGCCCTCTGAAAAAAGGAATTTATTGGAAAAAGTTAGAGAAATGCATGTAAACTTTTAAATGTCTTTTTTTTTAGATATTTGATTTGATTTATTTGCACTCATCATATAAAAATTACAAAATAGAACAGATCCATATAAATTGTAGTTCCCCCTTCGTCAGCACTCTAGCTCAAAATCCGGTTTAGGGCGGTTGCCAACTTTTTTGTTAAACCTCTCTGTCAATACAGCATTTGTGTAACAACCTAACAGTGTTATGCTGATCTTGGGTAAACCTTCCAAAAGGAGTCCTGATGCTTGACCAGGGCTGCTCAGCTCCGGTCCTGGAGGGCTGGTCTGCCTGCTGGTTTTTTTTCCCCATCCCCACTACCTTAGTTTTCTAACAGCTCTTAAAATACACTGGTTCACTCCTGTGCTTGAGTGGCAGTAAAATCTTTAGGAAACTCTTGCAGCTGTAGCTGGTGCTTATACAAACGTCAGATCAAGATATGATTGTGCCAATTAAATAATTGAGAGCAGAAGTTGGCACAAAATACTGAAACGGATCAGCCCTTGTTGTGCACCGAATCAGTTCCTTTCGCTCCGTTTAAGGTACACCCAAACTGGTGTCCAAATTTAAGCCCATTCTGAAACTGCCATTACAGTCTGCCAGTAAAATATGAGAAGGGACACCGAGACACTGATGGAAGCTTGTTGGCAAATGTACACATTTTACCCAAACTGATACTTGGGATGCTACCGTTTGAATAATGCCGGCTCACAGCAGTACCTCGTGCGGACAGTTTCGATTCTAGACAGACCGCATAACCAGCAAGCAACCACAGCAAGTCACAAACACACAGAACTTGCTTTAACCATTTTATTATCCACCATTTAGTTATCCAGTTACATTGGACAGGTTTAAGGTGTCTGCAGGGCAGCAGTTTGAAGCACAGTCACGCAGACCAGTCCCCGCTGAAGCTAACACTGCAGCCGTGACCACGGCTTCAAGGGACGCACTTGGCGGCCGAGGGGTGAGACTGGAGACAAGTAACTGATGTTTGGATCGTAACCACGGTACAAATATTGATTCTTTACGTGCTTGAATGTATTCCGGCTTTTTAAAAAAAACTGAAATGCCTTTGATTTTACCCCCACCCAAAAAAAATGTTGCAACTATGGATACTTTTTTCACCAAAAATTGTCTTTGATGGCATTCTGCATTATTTCGGATTTTATTGAATGTCGTAGTTAGTAAAATCACGCCGAATGTATTTTGCGGTCAATTTATAAATTAAATGTGTTTAATTACATGTCACCCATAGCGTCATATCTGTGGCTTCCGCCAAGTATTGTAGTCGCATGACCCCCCCCCCCCTTGTCACAGTTTTTGTAATGAATACCCTTATTCGACAGTCCTGTGTAAATCCAGCCTGTCTTGCTCGAAGCGTCACATCTCGGTGTTTCAAGTTATCCATCTGCGTCCAGGTGAATGTAATCCACAACCGCCCAAATGTCTGTGCTTTCGCGTCCAGTTCATCTAGGACAGGGGCAAAGTGAGAACGCTTCGCCTTTATTTTACTCAAGAATAAGGTGTTGCAACAAATTGGTGTCAATCGCAAACATACAGAATACACAGACTGAATCACGTGACTGCCCTCATCTGTGTGGTGTGTGTGTGTGTGTACCGGGGCAAACCGTACCACCCACATCAAGTCCGCTAGCAATCAAGCTAGTCATCTATGGTCCGTGTCAAATCGGCATGGTCTTCCCCGAAACCGTCCTCTTGATAGCCGATGCTGCCAAGCCGCCAACGAATCGTATACCCTTGCTTCCGCCGGGGAGCAAAGCAACGACGTAGCCAACGATTGCGGCGACCTGAACAGCTGCACCAAGGGCTGTAAGCAGCGTGCTGTGGAGGCTTAGCGCCGCGTATAGCGTGCCTGCGAGGGAGCACAGATACACCGCAGCGCCCGGAGTCGGAGTCGTTATGAATCTGCTGGGTCCTCGCAACACAGCCGCGCCGAGGAGAGCGAAAACCGAGCCAAGAGACCACAGAAGAGCAAACTTCCGGGCTTTGAGGAGCAACAGAGGTGCGTAGAGAGCAGATAGTCCGAAACAGAGCGCGGAGAGTAAAATGCATGCTCCAAAAGCGACCAGTCGCTGCGAACGGCTCATGCCCGGCAGACACGGGTCAGGTTCAGAGGACCAGGGCCAGGAAAAGCCGGTGTTAGAACCTTGGGCCGTTCCGCCACCGTTGCTGTGACCCGAAAATGGACTCGACCAGCTCCCAAACCAGGTCCCGTTCACTGAGCCTGTTTCTTCACCCATGTCGACAACGGTATTTGAGCTGGACTGCGATGTCGTCTTTGAATTCCCTTTGGACTGTGCCAGGTATTCTTTAAGTTGTCTATTTATGTCGGCCATTGTTTTCGCACGGTTTTATATCACTTTTCTTATGGCGCGATTTTTTTGTGCCAGTTCATCAGCTAACTTCACTAACGTCAACTCGCAACAACAACAACGGGACTTACCAAAGTAACAGGAAGTTGAGAATGGGAAACGTCATATATGCGACGGAAGCCGAGAAGGGAAAAACCCCTGTATTAAAGGCATGTGACTCGGCAGCACCACCACGAGCCGCGGAAGAGGGATGCTTTTTGGTGTTACCAGGGCATATACTCTGTAGTACTCTGTAAATAAACTGGAATATTAGTTATGAGTAGCAATATTTCCTGATCACTGCACAGAATATCTTTGCTGAACAGAAACGTTATATATTTCATACTATCCCGGTCCTTTCATTTGAGAGGACACTGCAACATCGGTATTAAAGACATCTTAAATACATTAGAGGGTTTTGATAGCCTTGGATAACTTTTCGATTTCTCTTTCATACATTCAGTACGAATAAACAAACTAGTAAGAAATACCATACCGCTTTAATCTACTCTACTTTAATCTACTCTCCCAGGTTCCCGATCCATTCTTCGTTCAATTAGCGCCTAGTCGAATGTGCAACTTGTGACTAGGCGACCCTTTTCAGATATCGCCCATACCACTCCAGTGTTGACAAGGGGAAGTTTGTAGCGAGTTATGGTAAAGAGCGGCGAAGTGTCTATAATTATGCTCTTACCTCATTGGTCATTCGTCCCTAAAGCCTTTTCGGGGCTGTCTTACCGGCAGCTGTGTCTCTCTGAAATAATCGCCCGTGCACTGCAAGGGTCAAAAACAAAACCGCCACAAAAGCTGAACAGGACCAGAGGAGACAGAAACTAAAGAGGTACCAGGTCAGTCACAGGAAAGACAGCGCTAACACGTCGCCACTGTACGCATACATATTTATCAGCGAGACGCATACACACACACGTGCAATGTAAGCAATGTCACAAGTGCTTTGAACTTGTCATGGTATGGTGTTTGTGTATGTTTGTGCTTATGTGTGTGTGAGAGAGAGGCTGTGGATAGACGTATAATAGCTATAGGCACCATGCACTGGGGGATCTATTGCGCGATGGGCTCATTTTGATTTATGCAGAATGTGATATGGCTGAACTGTAGTAAAATGTTGAAATTGTTCTCACATTATCATTTGTTGTGATTGTCACTTTTCATTTTTGTTGTGCCACTATCTTTAAAATATTTATTTCACAACAGAATTTCACTTGTTGTATTTTATTCCTCTTCAACACTAAACAAAATGTGATATGTTTACTCAGGCTTAACAAATTCATGTTTTATTGCTTCGTTTCCACACAATCTTAAGTCAGTTTTATCTAAAAGACCACGTCTGAAGGGGGAAAAGCCCCTTTTGCGCTGTTGATGTCATCCAGCACTTATTGTGACTTATATCATTGTCTTGATGTTGTAGCTGTAATGCCTCCTGGTTTGACTTAGCATCGGTTAGGTCAGAGTAATTTTCACTGAATGAACTGGACTCAATGTGTTCGTGGCTATGAATAACTGCATAAAATGAGTATCGTACCTTATCGGACCTGAGTTTTGTAGCTGTTCCAATGACCTTTGGTACGCACTTATTGTACGTAGCTTTGGATGAAAGCGCCTGCCCAATTAAATGTGATGTAATGATGTCACCCTGCAGCCGCCATGTCTGTCTCCAAGATCACGCCCACCCTGTTCCTGAGCAGCGCCGACGCGGCCCAGAACAGGGCCATGGTCTCCCGCAAGGGCATCACCCTGATCGTCAACGCCACCCTGGCGCACACCTGCCCCAGCTACCGGGGGGTGGAGTGCCTGCGGGTGCCCGTCTCCGACCTCCCGAGCGCCCCCCTGGGCAGCCACTTCGAGAGGGTGGCGCAGCGCATCCACAACAACCGGACGGGCAGCACGCTGGTGTACTGCGCGGCTGGCATGAGCCGCTCGCCTGCGCTGGTCATGGCCTACCTCATGCGCTACAAGGGGACCACGCTGCGGGAGGCGCACCGCTGGGTGCAGGACAGCCGGCCCTACGTCCGCCCCAACGCCGGCTTCTGGCGCCAGCTGCTGGACTACGAGAAGCAGCTCTACGGCAAGAACACTGTTAAAGTGGCCCCCTCCCTCGAGCTCGACCCTGGCAGTCAGCCGAGCGCGTTGTCAATCAACCGGTCGCTGGGTAGAGCCAGATACTGCATGTACCAGTGATGGGGCCCCCTATTCTACTTCCTGTTCTGGTTGTGAGGCCCCTGTTCTACTTCCTGTTCTGGTTATGAGACCCCTTTGTACTTCCTGTATTGGTGCTGAAGCCCCTGTTCTACTTCCTGTATTGGTGCTGAAACCCCTGTTCTACTTCCTGTGCTGAGCATGTGCGAGGAGAGCGGGAAATTACACTCATTCAAGGTTAAGGTTCAAGGTTGCCTGTTTCATTTTTTATTTGTAGACCAAGTTTTTTTTTTTCTGCTAACGATCTAGCATTGGACATAGTTTTGAACTCTGAATACTTTCATAAGTTATGTTATTTAACAGGACGGTTTTCTCAGTTTGGCTCTGTTCCTCTGCAGTATCAACCAGCCAAACATTTTACTTTTTTTGTCAAAGTTCGGATTGCTGCAGCAGTGTGTGTTCTTTGGTATATTCTATGATTAGCTTGTAGGGTTAGGGTTTAGTGAGTGTTAACTGGGTGATTAAAAGTGTCCATTCATTCTGTGTGTGTAAAGGTTCTTGACTCCCCAGTTGGTTCACTCTCCAAATAGGCCTATCTCTGAATCTTTGTGTCTGCCTCTACTATACATACAGTTTCTTTTTTTAGAACAGATACACATTGCTCTCTTACTGACCATCCAGTATAATCCTCTTTCAGTGACCCTATATATCTAGAGATGTTTCCTCTTAGTACACACATATATATATATTTGTGTGTGTGTGTATATGTATATAAATCATCTCTGTAAACATCTCATTCAATGAAATTATATACCATATTTACAAAAGTCAACATATCTGTTTCAGTACAGGGTATAGTGCAGTGCTGGCTGTTTTCATGTACTGAGCAAAAAAAAAGAACGCTTTGCATGGACTCTTTAAGTGATTGTCTTGTGTAGTGAATAAATATAGTTACTTCAGTTTTGTTTGATTGCTCTTAAAGAATAACATCCATTCACCGTTAGACATAGTCTTTGCAGTGTTTGTGCTAGCAGTTCCTTTGGGCAAACAGCAATTTGTGGCTCAGTTTGTAAGTGATAGTTCGTTACCACAGGTTTCGGGTGAGATTCTTGTGGCGTTGATTTTAGGAGAGTGTTTATGTGTTACTCTTGTTTGGGGTTTTGACAGGGGTATTACTGGAAGGGGTGGAGGGGGTTGTGAGGGGGAGTAACCAGAATCCCCTGAGGCCTTGGATAGAAAAGTAATAATTTTGTCAGGAAAAAAAAAAGAAACATAATTTATCCTGTGCTGAAAGCTTGCCAACAAGGGTGATTAACTTCAAGCAAGTTGGGAGGGCATGTTGTGAAGTTCAAGGACTGTGTGAGCATGCATGTGTGTGCGCATGGGTGCGTGTATGTTTGAGTGTGCACGAATATGTGTGTAGGTCTGTGTGTGAGTGTTTCTCTATGTGTACTGTATGTGTCCATTTATTCACCTGTAAGCATGTGTGAGTCTCTGTAATGGGCTGTGCTTGTCTGCTGTATGTGTTTGTGTGTGTGTTTATTTATGCGTTTGAGTGTGCATTTTCACTGTGTGTGTACATGCGCATGTGTGAGGTGTGTGCGTGCGTGTGTGTGTGTATATGTGTGAGGTGTGCGTGAGGTGTGTGTGTATGGTGTGGTGTGTGTTATGTGTGAGATGTGCTTGAGGTGTGTGCGTGTGTGTGTGTGTGTATATGTGTGAGGTGTGCGTTTGGTGTGTGCGTGCGTGTGTGTCTATATGTGTGAGGTGTGCGTTTGGTGTGTGCGTGTGTGTGGGTGTGTACATGTGTGAGGTGTGCGTGAGGTGTGTGCGTGTGTGTGTATATGTGTGAGGTGTGCGTTTGGTGTGTGTGTGTATATGTGTGAGGTGTGCGTGAGGTGTGTGGTGTGTGTGTGTGTATGTGTGTGTTGAGGTGTGCGTGGTGGTGTGATGTGTGAGTGTGGTGTGTGTGCGTGTGTGTGTGTGTGTATATGTGTGAGGTGTGCGTGGGTGTGTGGCGTGTGTGTGTGTATATGTGTGAGGTGTGCGTGAGGTGTGTGCGTGCGTGTGTGTGTGTATATGTGTGAGGTGTGCGTTTGGTGTGTGCGTGCGTGTGTGTGTGTATATGTGTGAGGTGTGCGTTTGGTGTGTGCGTGCGTGTGTGTGTGTATATGTGTGAGGTGTGCGTGAGGTGTGTGCATCATGGGCGTGTGGGTGTGTATATGTGTGAGGTGTGCGTGAGGTGTGTGCGTGCGTGTGTGTGTGTATATGTGTGAGGTGTGCGTGAGGTGTGTGCGTGCGTGTGTGTGTGTATATGTGTGAGGTGTGCGTGAGGTGTGTGCGTGCGTGTGTGTGTGTATATGTGTGAGGTGTGCGTGAGGGTGTGTATATGTGTGAGGTGTGCGTGAGGTGTGTGCGTGCGTGTGTGTGTGTATATGTGTGAGGTGTGCGTGAGGTGTGTGCGTGCGTGTGTGTGTGTATGTGTGTGAGGTGTGCGTGAGGTGTGTGTGTGTATATGTGTGAGGTGTGCGTGAGGTGTGTGCATCATGGGCGTGTGGGTGTAACCTGCCGCTGAGCGGAGCAGTGAGACTCTGGAAGGACTCCGCCCCGTTCTGGGCATCTTCCCATCATGCCCCAGTGGCTGGCAGAGAGCGGCGGCAAACGGGCGCCAGCGTGGACGTACAAATGACCTCACTCGCCCCCCCCCCCCCGAAACACTGCCCGCATTCACTGCTGCGAGAGAGAGAGAGACAGGAGGGGCGCTGTGCGTTTGCCTGGAGAGTATGACAGCATGTATTTGCTGTTTGTCACAAACCGTGAAAGCGGGCCGTCCCACGCCCCAGGTGAAAGCAGACCGGGGGGGGGGGGAGGCGTACGTCAGCACAGACGGTTACTCCCTTTACGAACGAAACGAAACGAACAACGAACGAACAAACGAAAGGGTTTCACTGCGAGCGAGCCGACATCTCCAGACAGTCACCCGGGGCATTTCGGAGGTTTTTTTTTTTAGAGCACAGCGCTGGTTCTGGAAGCCAGGTTTAGGATCCGCGGCGGTCTTCAGATGGGCAGCTGTGCTCGGACTTCAGCTCCTTTCAGAGCGCATGTACAAAATCACCAGCGTCAGACCTGAATACAGCGCACGAGGAACGCTTTGATGAATGTATGAAAAAAATCAATTTTAGGCAAAAACAAAAAAACAATAATATTTACAATGTATTCTTTTATTACAATATATTCATGTGTGTGTAAATAATTTTTACAGTCTGAAAGCAAATAAATACGATGGCTTTATTTTGGTTGATATGCTTATTAAAATCAGGTTAGAACTGGAAAAATACATCTCTATATACACACACTCTGAAGCCATTCCCATGTATTTACAAACTAAATGTGGTGCTCCAGCTGTTGGAAATGGGAGGTTGGGGGGGGGGGTTTCCATGGAAACATCAGTGGGCAGTCTGAGGATTGACTGTGCAAGAGCAAGCTGCCCTCCACCCAGTCCTCTCTGCACTGTCACAGCTGTTTCTGCCTCATGATGTCATATCTTCCAAAAATAAGGCTGCTCTCTGATCAGTTCATGTCTGTAAAGGTAGGTATGTGTGTGCCTGTGAGCGTGTGTGTGTGTTGCTCTGTTGATTGATTCAGATGCCCAGCAGGATTCCCGAGAACAGAGTCCCCTTCTGGACTGTGAGTGCTGATCCTGTTCCGTTGTCAATAAAGACAGACGCGTACTCCCCAGCCTAGGAAACAAGAAGGATTAAAGATCAACACGTCACTCTGCACTCTACTCTCAGGCCTGTCTCCATATCACCGCATCGCTCTGCACTCTCCTCTCAGGCCTGTCTCCAGATTAGCACATCACTCTGCACTCTACTCTCAGGCCTGACTCCAGATGAACAAGTCATTGTACACTCTACTCTCAGGCCTGACTCCAGATGAGTAAGCCACTCTACACTCTACCCTCAGGCCTGTCTCCAGATTAGCACATCACTCTGCACTCTACCCTCAGGCCTGTCTCCAGATTAGCACATCACTCTGCACTCTACTCTCAGGCCTGACTCCAGATGAACAAGTCACTGTACACTCTCAGGCCTGTCTCAATATCAGTGCATCGCTCTGCACTCTCCTCTCAGGCCTGACTCCAGATGAGTAAGTCACTCTGCAGTCTACTTTCAGGCCTGTCTCCATATCAGCACATTGCTCTGCTCTCTCCTCTCAGGCCTGACTCCAGGTGAGTAAGTCACTCTAGACTCTACCCTCAGGCCTGTCTCCAGATTAGCACATCACTCTGCACTCTACTCTCAGGGCTGGTCACCTGTCTACAGGTATGAATCAAATGCTTAGAACTATCAGCAAGTCATTTGTAGCAAAGTAATGAATATTGTGCAAATGGCCTGCTGATATGTATGACACAAAAACAAGTATTTCCCAATCGGGAGGAGACGCATACCTGCAGGAACAGTGTGCCAGTCACCAGGATGCTGAAAACACCCCCTGAGTCTCCAACTCCCGACATGGCTTCCAGAGACCTGGGGGGACATTTATACAACCAGAACTGGTGAGAGTGTGTGTGTGTGTGTGTGCGTGCGTGAGTGCATGTGCATGAGTGCGTGAGTGCGTGTGCATGAGTGCGTGTGTGTGTGTGTGCGTGTGCATGAGTGTGTGTGTGTGCGTGTGCATGTGTGTGTGCATGTGTATGTTTCCGTGTGTGTGTGTGTGTGTTTGTCTTGCATGTACTTTTGAATGAGCATGTGCAAGTCTGTATACGTGTGTATGAGCGCTTGTACGTGTCTGTGCATGTGTGCGTGCGTGTGCGCGTGTCGGTGCGCGTGTGTGCGTACGTGTGCGCGTGTACACATGCATACTCACATGTTGCTGTGACAGAGGGACTCGATGCAGATGGAGACCGTCACGCAGTCCCGTTGCCGGGCAGCGGGCCTGCGCTGTGTGTCGCTGGGTTCTGAGAACAAACGTCGATCTCTGTCACTGAACCGCACACGACTAAGCCACAGGTGCCAGCTCATCACTCAACCACTTTAACTCAAACTCAGTTTGTTGTATTTAACTCAGCTTTCTGTGTTAAACTCAGTTTGTTGTATTGAACTCATCTCGATATATGTTGTCTGTCTCTGATTTTGTGTAATTGATTTGCTGCTGCCTGCCTTGACCAGGTTGCTCTTGAAAAGGAGATTTTTAATTTCAATGAGCCTATCCTGGTTAAATAAAGGTTAAATAATACAAAAAAACCCTTCATTTTAGCTGTGGGAGGTAAGAAGATTCGCATGCATATTATGCATTCACATTATTTGAATCTGAACCTATCGTAAATTTTCCTTTTTTAAAACCCCTTTGATGTAGTTGAGCTGTAAACGTGCGCATGATTATCAGGTGTGCTCTCACACGTGCACCCCTGCAGTATAAGGTGGCGTACCTATGAGGAGGCTGGCGGTGAGCTGGTAGAACCCAGAAACAGGCGCTGTGTATCGACCACTGCTCCTGTTGAAGTCCTGCCCCCTCTGGAACTGCTGCTGGGAGTCTGGGGGCTGAGAGGGTGTACAGGAAGAGGTTAGGCGTGTGTGTGTGTGTTGCATGTGTGTGTGTGTGTGTGTAGGTGTGTGAGAGAGAGAGAGACTGAGACTCACAGTGCTGAAGGGCTGCAGCTCCTGCAGACTGCGACGGGGAATGGGAAGGTCGTTCAGCAGGCGGCAGTGGAACGCAGTGTCCACACGGGGGAGCTGTTCACACACCTGGCACTGAGTAACTCCCTCCAATGGCCCACTGGTGGCTGTCACCTCTGAGAGCGAGGGGGAGAGCTTTTATCAGTCAGGGAGTGGACATGCTAATGATGGGGATGACTGCATCGTTCTTATTGGCCCTGGAGGTCAACCCTGCATTCAGTAGGGCTGTGCTGCCATTTTACTCTGCAGTGCCCCCTGCTGGAATATGGTAAGTAACAGCTTGTGTTTGAGTGCACATGTGAATGTGTGGCCGTTTATGGAGTGTGTGTGTATTTCTGTGAGGGACACAGGGTGTACATTTATGTGTATGAGGCAATGAAAGAACGGGTGGGTGAGTGTGTGTGTGTGTGTATGTGTGTGCGTGCGTACATGTGTATGTGGTGTATGTGTGTGTGTGTGTGCGTGCGTGCGTGCGTGCGTGCATCTGCGCGTGTGTGTGTGGTGTGTGTGTTTGTGTATGTGTGTATGTGCGTGCGTGCATATGTGTGTGTGTGTGGTGTATGTGTGTGTGTGCGTGCATGCGTGCGTGCGTGCGTGTGTGTGTGTGTAAGTGTGCACGTGCGTGCGTTTGGCTCACGCTCAGTGTTGTGAGTAATGTGAATTTCTGTTAGAACAGCCTGCAGCTCCCTGTGTCTGAGCAGGCAGACATGTGTCTACATCTCTGGCATTCTGCCAAACACACACACACAGACACACACACCTACACATACACACACACACACACACACACACACACAAACACGCACACACACATACACACACTCTCTCTGTGGGAGGAATCTGAAGAATTCCTCGGCCAAGCCAAGTTACATCCAAGCTCTGGAAAATTACCCTTATTAAGGGATCAGACCAGCCCACAATCAGACTGCTAGCTTCACCAGAGTGAGAGAGACACACGGGGAGACAGGGATACAGGAACATGTGCCAATGTGCAGACACATGGGAGTGAGGGAGAGGGAGAGGGAGAGGGAGAGAGAAAACTCAGAGGAATTGAGAGACATTGTGATATGACTGTTTAGTGAAGTATACCGAAAATGGGTGGGAGGATGGATATGGATATGAGAATGGATATGTGGAAGAAGAGGAGTTTAGAATGTGTAGGTGGAAGAGGAGGAGTTTAGAATTTTTTATTTTATTTATTTCACCTCTATTTCACCAGGCAAGTCATTAAGAATGTGTTGGTGGAAGAGGAGGAGTTTAGAATGTGCAGGTGGAAGAGGAGGAGTTCAGAGGAGGGAGGTGTTCAATGTTAGTGTGTGTAGGTAGAGCCCTGCCTGACTGTTAATTTGGGTTTAGTACCTTTCAGCCTGAGACGAAACTCCTTCAACAGGTCAGCCTGTTCCAGGGGCGAAGGAGCAGGGGGGCCGGGGGGCCCCTGGGGGCCCGGTGGACCTGGGGGGCCAGGGATGCCATGCTGCAGACACAGAAACCTGCTTGTGAAAATCTCCACGGATACACATCACAGATCGTAACTGCAGGAGGTCTAGACACACACACACACACATGCACACACACACACACACACAAAGGCCTGTCTACCTTGGAGGTCTTTTTGGCGGACTTGGTCCTCTTGTTGTCCCCCTTGTTGGAGTTTCGCTTGAAGACCAGCCAGGAGTTCCTAGGGTTAACCAGCGCTGAGTCTGAGGAAACGGACTCCTGCAACGTTCATCGCGGCGGTTAGCGGTTAGCGTTCAGCCTGACGCCAGCACGCCGCTGCACAGTCACACAGTTCTCCCTAATGTTAGCACGTCCCCGCCAACACTGTTACATTACATTACAGGCGTTTAGCAGACGCCCTTATCCAGAGCGACTTACATTGTATCCAATTATACAGCTGGATATATACTGGAGCAATGCAGGTTAAGTACCTTGCTCAAGGGTACAACGGCAGTGTCCTTCCCGGGGAATCGAGCCTGTGACCTTTCGGTTACGAGACCAACTCCCTAGACATTATACAACACTGCTCCCAAACAGAGAAGGGCAGGCCGCTGTTTGCCGGGCCGCACCGGTGAAGACCGGGCGTTTTTGCGCTGATGTCATTCGCCTGCGTGCCCATCGCGCCGCTGGGTAAACCAGAGATCACACACGAGGCTGCTCAGGGGCTCTCTGTGGCAACCGACCAATAACCACAGTCATAGAACTGCTCTCTGGCAGGGAAACATTAACAAAGTCGCTCTGAATCAGACAATGTACAATAGTGCGCCTGTGTTTTTCCCCAAAATAGTGCCGCAGAATTTCCATCCTCGAAAAGACCAGACTTTTGAGAGAAAACGCACAAAAGAACATAATTAATAAATATTAATGATATATATATACGATTTTTAAAGCTCATCCATCACCCACAGCTGTTTCTAACTGTTAGTTATGTATTTGTATTTTATTCGAATTAGTATATTTTAATAATAGCCTTACAACAACATAGCATTTAATAGCATTTAACAGCATATGTATTGTAGCAACCTGGACTTGATCATTTAATGTAAACATAAGAAAACAAGTCCTCGGAGAGTCGGGCAAAGACCATGTCAATGGTTTTCACAGATCCTTACAGAAATGTAATATACTGCAATATAATGTAAATAAGTGGATTTTAATAAAGTTTTTTTTCTGAGTTTTTGTGAGAAAAAGACTGGAGGGCAGAAATGACGGTGAGAGCTACAGGAAATGAAGCATCTACCAAAACTTACACACAGTCTGGAGTACTGTCTGTCTATGTCTGTATATGTTAGATGCTTTTGCACCACTTTGTGTGTGTGTGTGGGTGTGTGTGTGAGGGACATGTGTGTTAAATGTGTTCCTGTTAATGTGCATGTGTGTGGGTGTTGTACAGTGTAAGTGCGAGGTGGCTGGGTGTGTGTGTTACAGGTGGTGTGTGAAATGTTGTGTTGAGGTGTGGAGGTGTGTGGCAGTGTGTGGGTGTGCACAGGTATGTACAGTGTATGAGGTGTGCACAGGTGTGTATGCAGGTGTGTGTGGTGTGTGCAGATGTGTGAGGTGTGCACAGGTGTGTATGCAGGTGTGTGCAGCGTGTGCAGGTGTGTGTGGTGTGTGCAGGTGTGTGTACAGGTATGCACAGGTATGCACAGGTATGCACAGTGTGTGCGCAGGCGCGTGCGGTGACGTACCGGTGTGTTGTTGCTGAAAGCGGGGCTCTCTCCCTGCGCCTCCTCAGCAGCGCAGGTGGAGAGCAGGAGCACCAGGAGCACGGGCAGCGCTCCCCGCAGAGCTGTGCCCCGGTGCATGATGGGAGTTTCACAGGCAACGCACAAGTGGCGCGCAGCTGAGGGAACTGCGTCGGCTGGAGGGCAGCGGAGAGCGAGGAGGAGAGGAGAGGAGAGGGGGAGAGGAGAGAGGAGGAGAGGAGCAGAGAGGTGAAGAACTGGGGGGAGAAGAGAGAGGAGTGGAGTGGAGAGGATAGGAGAGGAGAGGGGGAGAAGAGAGGGAGAGACGAGAGAGGAGAGGAAAGGAGAGGAAAGGAGGGAAGAGGAGAGGACTGCGCCGGCTCTGTCCTCCCGAGGTTTGGTGGCTCCAGTGCGCTCCGCTCTGCCTCAGTAGCTGCCCATGCCTCTACAGGCTTGGGCTTCAGGCTTCAGTCTTCACCTGGGATTCCTCTGGGTCTTCAGCTCAGAGCCTCTGCCCTTCCCTTCCTCTTTATACTGCCTGCATGCTCCTCAGAGCGTCTCCTCTATCTATATCTCACTCCCTCTCCTCTTCTTCTTCTTCCTCTCTCTCTATCTCTCAGCAGTAGAGTAGCATTCAGGTACTTGATAGCAGAGCAGGCAAGTCCAGCGTTCGGTCGAGACTCCTTCAGGGTTTTCAGTTCACCTCAGATTCAGCCACTGTTATGGAAGCTTTCTTTCTCTCTAACCACCTCTCTCTTTCTCCTTCTCTTTCTTTCCCTCTCTTTCTTGCATACTCTCTCTCCTCTCTACTGGTCTTTTTATCTTCCTCACCCCCCACCCCGTGGCTGCTCCCTCCCTCCCTCCCTCCCTCCTTCCCTCCTCCCCGTCTACTCTATCTGTCTCTCCGTCTTCAGCTATGACTCCTCCACCCGCCCACTGCTCGTGTTCCCCGCTTGCCCGCCCGCCCTACCCTCCTCTCCTCTCTGCTTCCTGCAGGGTCCTAAAGCCTGCCCCTGTCCAGACCTCACTGCCTTTCCCTTGTGCTGCTGAGCTCCACACATGCCTGTCAATCTGTGGAAACAGAAGGCACGGAATGGCCGCTGGCTCTAAATGACTCAAGCCTCCTTTCCAGGGTTCCCAGCAGCTAGAGGGAAGGGAAATCTCCCCAGGAGTGAAAACCACAGAGCCCCCCCAACCCCCAAAAATTGAACTGCAGTTTCTGTGGTTGCTGGTGTAACAGTTCTGTTTGGCTGATGAAACTTGGCTGGGAATCGCCAATGAAACAGCAAAATTTAAATTCTACCGCCTTCTCTTTTATCGGTCCTGCACCCAAGCAACCCCCCCACCCCCCACCCCCTTCTTTATCACTATGTTACCCTCTGAGCCCCACCCTCTCCCGGGGTCTCCCAGAACAATGTAACAGCCACACAGCACCACCAACTGCCATTCCTGAGGCCTCGGTACGGCAGCCTGACTGCGTCTGTGGGTTAACCACGCAGGAAGAGAGTCGGGTTAGAGTCACACTACTGCTCTGATAGGGGAGCAGTAATGTGCTCCTGCTGCAGGCCAGTAATGGAGGTAAATGGGGAAATGGATGCAGGTGGTAATGGGAGAAGAGGAGAATGATGTAATCGGGGTGGGGGGTGGGGGGGGGGGGCTGATAGATGGTGGTAATAATGAAAAGAGGAGGGCAGTGGTAAGGGGGGGGGGGTGTGGGTTTCACCCCATAGGGGCAGCTGTGTATGAAATCAGAAACTACTACAGAGTCACACTCAAATAAACGCAATAAAAAGGTCAATAAAGGAAAGAAAAGGAAGACAGGACAAGGAAAGGAGTTGGGTAGACAGACACACACAAACACACACACACTGTATATTCATATTGGAAAACCATTGGCCTATGGTCTACCTGCCCATTCCATAGCTGCCCATCTTATGTGTCCAGTTTATTATCGACAGCATATGGATTTATGGTCGTCTTGCAGCCTGTGACCTCAGTCATGTCTACTTAAGAGTATGGCATACTTTCTATGAAAAGCATTGATGCTACTTTTACTCTTTTCTTATGTTGTTGAGTTTTTGTACAGGGGCTGCCGCTGAGCTGAGACACATCAGAAAACATCTGTACTCAAAAGTCTTCAGTTAAGATGAGACCAAAAACTTTTAAAAAATGGCAAATTGCCTTCTTTGGCGAAATGGTGTTTTATGGTGACGGCAGTCTTATATACCCAACTCCTTACCATCACTGCAACTGGACTGACTAATGAGAGCAAGCACCAATCAGGCCCTCTCTTTTAAGGGAGACCATTAATGGGTACTTAATTCAAACAGCATATCATAACAGCAATATTCAGTAAATATAATAAAATGCTGGATTCTGGTGGCAGGCACTGTCAGCCTTCGAAGTTTATCATAAAACATTTAACATCATGTATGTTGATATATTTTTTCAGTGAAATACATTTTTCATAATAAATTACTTCAGATACATTTCCTTGTATTTATTTGATTGAATTGATTATATGTTGAGTAGATGTTTTACCCATCTCAGTAGAAAAACATACATGTTAAAGATACCTCCTGGGGTTAGAAATAGAGAGTTTATGGTTAAATTTAGGGTTAGGATCAGGAAATCAGTAAGTGCTAAGGAAAGATTAGGGTTATGTTTCAGAGCTAGGATAAGGGTTAGTGTAAGCGTTAGTCTTTGAACTTGGGTGACCCCATTTTGTTTTTTGCTTTTGGGACGTAATGCCTATATATTAAAATGACATATAATCTGAAAATGAGCTCATATAAGCATTTTCTTTTCTTTCTCTTTTTAAAAAGTGATAATCTTAAAAAGTTTTATCTTGATAAATTACTTTATTGATTTGTTTATATTTCAAATGTTTTTCATCCATTTCCAATATATTAGTAAAAGATTTTTTTCATGTTAACCTAAGCCTTTATTCATGTCAGGTGGAGCCTAATTTGATCTCTAATACGTTCTAATTGAAATGGCACCAGGATCAAGCAAATCAACCACGAAGCAAAATTCAGCTTTTAAACGTATCAAAATGAAGACCTTTTTTTTTTTCATTTTCGATGTACTTCATGACAGACCCTTCCAGGAAACTGAGCTCAGGAAAGGGTTGCTGATATAAGCCGTTCTTGCTTATGGGGTGCGGATGGGTGGGACACACACCACCCCCACAATCCATGCAACATTGCACCATCCAGCTCTCTCTTATCTACACGTCCCTGTCTCTCTATGCATACTTTTTTTTTTGTTTGTTTCTGTGACTGACTGGAAATATTTACTTGTACATAGCAGGCATGATTAACTGTGAAACTGTGGTTTACTCACCGAATAAAAAAAGACAAAATGTAGACAGTCAGCTTTACTTTAATGGAATTTACATGTTTTGCCATTTTACAGAAACAGACGTTTTTGTGTTGAGTCCTCCCATTCTACAGGGGGCGCTGTATATACGCACGCACGTACGCACGTACGCACGCACACACGGATGGACAGACGGACGGACGGTGTATTCACAAAGGGAGCGGCAAGCAGGGGCTCCTCTCATTGGCCACTGACCAAGTCTCTTTCACTGACTCGCACCCCAGACTGTGGGGCACACCAGGGCAGATCTTCCTCACAAGGTGCAAACTTGGTGATGAGATTTTAACTTTTTCAGGCGCACCCCGCTGAGAAAGGAAGCCGCAGGAATCCTCCGGAGTGTGACTCATTCTGCGGTGAAAACCTCAGATTGGTGTGGTTAGGTTTAAAGAGGGGGTTTTTATGTGCAATCAATACCTGCTGGTGTCAGCTCAGTCCGTACGTGCTCGTTATCTGTTCCGTTATCTACACTTGAGCACACAGTGCCACCGTGTGCCCAGCGTATGTATTGCAGCATTGCATTTTTTTTCATGAATCTTTTCTATTTTTCCACAGAAATGTGGAGTTGGATATCCTCCAGACTTTGCAGTTCCTGTTTTGTAGGGGACACAAGTCTTTTGTCTAAATCTCAAGAACCGTATATTCTTCTGTGCTGAAACCTATAAAATTAAATAATCTTTTAAAAAAATAAACCAATAAAAATAAAATCTATACTTTTGAAAGTAATTTCACAGCAACATAGATATTTAAGACTTATATTATGTCAAAAATGTTAAAATACTAAAAGTTGTTTTTTTACCTGGTCTCAGGAGGATATATTATTTATATAAGATCATTGCATATGTAGTACAGGCTTTTTCCGTACTAGTGTTTTTTTTCACATTCTGACTGGTTATTGATTTGGTTATGGTGGTCACATTCTGATTGGCTATTGGTGGTTTGGTTATGGTGTTCATATTCTGACTGGTTATTGGTGATTTGGTTATGGTGTCCATATGCTGAGTGGTTATGGGTGATTTGGCTATGGTATTGGTATTCTGATGGGTCTATTGTATGGTGACTCAGCTGTTGGGATAGGATGGCCTTCTTCTAAAAGTAATTTGATTAACTCAATGTTTGGTTTGAATAAGGACTGTGATTCTTTTCTAGAGATAAAAAGTGGCATTTCGGTACTGCATCTCTTCCCTTCAATTCCTCTGTCCTTAGTTCAATCTTGCTGTCTCTCTTCCTCCTCCTCCCTCCCTCCTCTCTCCTCTCCCTCTCCTCCTCTCTCTCTCTCTCTCTCTCCTCTCTCTCTCCTCTCTCTCTCTCTCTCTCTCTCTCTCCCTCTCTCTCACTCTCTCCCTCACACACATGCATATACACAATACACACACACACACACACACGCGCACACACGGTTGGGCATGCGTGTGTTTCTCAGGTGAAATACTGGAAACCAGTCAGTTATATTATCTGTTAAAGGGATGCTAAAAAAAATGAGAAACCTGTGACATTTTTTTTCAAAGTGTCAGTTTATTTTACAAAGCAATGTAGACTCGCACCATAGATGGGCTGCTACCTTTACCCCCTGCGTGGGGGTCTGGGGGCCAGGACATTAGGGGCGGGGTCAGGAGGGGAGTTTAGGGGCGGGGTTAGTGTGAGGGGGCGGGCTTAGCAGCTGGAGCGTGCCCTTTGCGCACGCTGTCGATCCACTCCCGGTAGTTGGAGACCTTGGTGTAGATGCCCACCTTGTCTCTTCGGCCGCACCCCTCGCCCCAGGACACCAGGCCGATGAGGAACCAGGTGCCCCGGTGGCGCGTGACCATGGGCCCCC
The DNA here is from genome assembly GCF_018555375.3 of Anguilla rostrata. NCBI lineage: Eukaryota > Metazoa > Chordata > Actinopteri > Anguilliformes > Anguillidae > Anguilla > Anguilla rostrata. The sequence continues at coordinate 3,885,477 of NC_057938.1, read as the reverse complement.
CGCTGTCGCCCTCGCAGGCGTCCTCCCGCCGGCCCAGCTGGCCGGCGCACAGCACGTTGCGCGTGATGTTGTTCTCCATGGAGCGGGCGCACTGGGCGCGGTCCATCAGCGGGATGTCGATGAAGCTGAGGGCCGAGGTGAACCGCTTCTTCAGCTCGTCCTGCTTGCCCCAGCCCGTCACGATGGTCCGGGTGCCGTTCCGGTGCAGCACCTGCTCCGCCAGGCCCCGGTCCGGCAGGCACACGGGCACGATGTACGGCGTGTAGCTCACCGCCTGCTCCAGGCGCAGCAGGGCGATGTCGTTGTCCACGGTGACCGTGTCGTAGTCGGGGTGGGAGATGGCCTCGTCCACGGGTATGGTCACCTCCGTGCCCTCTTTTTTAAAGCGCTCGTAGTCTCCTGTGGGACAGTGGACGGCACGGGACGGTGGACAGAGAAGAGGTCAAACCTGGATCTAATACCTGTCGCCTCTAAATAGATATGGTAATATATTACACAACTTGCACTTGCAGTAGCATTTTTTATTTTCACCAGCAATGAAAATGAAAATGTTCTAATCAGGGAGCATAGTCCAGTAACTAAATATGAATATTTCTTTGCCTCTTTGTGAACCCAACTCCTTCTTAGCAACGTGCAGTATCATTCTACCCACTCAAATTATTGTTTGAAATAATTTCACCCAGTTTAGACAGGAGTATAAATTCCTGAAAATTCTGAAGTAAACTGTGCTCACCAATATTCAGGATGGAGTCATTTTTATATTTTGGATCATAACATCTTTCAGTGGGAGAGTGCTTCAAAAATGTACCTATTTTCTATTTGACTGAGACCCCAAACAGGTCTTGAAGGGTAGAGAAGGGTATGAAAGAAGAGAAAGTGCAGAGAGAGAGAGAGAGATGGAGTGAAAGAGGGAATGTGTGTGGGTCAGCAGTCAGAGTTACCCACCCAGTCTTACGCTGAACCGCTTGCTGGTCTCCAGACAGTGAGCCGCAGTGAGGACCCAGAACTGGTCTATCAGCACCCCCCCACAGTGGAACTGCCCCTTCTCATTCATTATCAGCGCCTAGGGAACACACACACACGCACGCACACACACACACACAGACAAACACACACACACACGCACGCACATGTTCGTGCATGCACAGACACGCATATATATACATGCAAATAATAATGCAAGAATTTCTTTTTTGGTTGGATAGATGTTTCCAGGAAGTTGTGTATTGGTGGGATAGATGTAGCAAGGAAGGTGTGTTTAGGTGGGATTGATGTAGTAAGGAAGTTGTGTTTTGGTTGGATAGATGTAGTAAGGAAGTTGTGTTTTGGTTGGATAGATGTAGTAAGGAAGGTGTGTTTTGGTGGGATAGATGTAGTAAGGATGGTGTGTTTTGGTAGGATAGATGTATCCAGGAAGTTGTGTTTTGACAGCATAGCTGAAAACAGTAAACACAGGGGGAGTGTGGGTCCTATTTCAGATTTACAGAGGGAAAGATGTGCACCCCACCTGCCAGGGACTCTCTCCCTTCTTCCCAACCTCTCCCCCCACCATCCAGGGCTGTAACCCCACCCTGGGTTTCTCGTCCGTGACCCGGGGCACGATCTGCTGTCCACAGGCGTACTCCTCTGCACAAGCACACACATGAGAGTGTGAAGGCCAATCAGCCCTTCCACGCTCATCAATCCAGCCACTGTGGAGAGTGTATCTACACTGGGCACACAGGCGGACACAGAGAGAGAGAGGAGGGGGGGGGGAGGATGGAGAGAGAGAGAGAGAGAGAGAGAGCGAGAGAGAGAGGGGGAGAGCGAGAGAGAGGGAGAAAGAGAGACAGAGAGAGAAAGAGAGAGAGAGAGTGGGTGTGCAAGCAAAGAAAATGAGCGATGAGATGTCCTACCTGCGGGGATGCAGGTTCTGGAGTCGTCTTGGAGACGGTATCCAGAGAGACAGCTGCAGAAGCGACTTTTTCCGTCCTCACTCTCCCGGCACACTTGGTCACAGTCCCCGTTATGCCCCGTGCAGTTAAAAACTGTGCTGACTGAACACACACACACACACATAAACAACACACAACTGAACACAGTGCACCAACACCCAACTGAACACAGAGCACCAACACAGGCAGACAAACACATAGACTGAAGACACGAATCAGCCCCAACGCAAACAAACAAACACCACGCATTGACTATACACACGTATCAACAGGCATCTGAATGCATTTCAATGCAAACACAAACAACACATTGACTGAACACACATTCCAACATACGACTGAACACAGCACACCGACACAGACAAACACACAGACCGACACCGCAATTAAACTCAGCTCGCCAGCACAGACAAGCGGAAATGTGTGCTCACTTTGGTCACAGTGTCTGCCCTCAAAACCCGGGTTGCACTTGCAGGCGTAGGACTGGAACTGGTCCACGCAGGTCCCGTTCACACAGGGGTTCTTCTCACACTGGTTCCCGTCTGAGGGACCCAAAACACGCACACACTTAGCGCTCGACCCCCCCCGCCAAACCACACTCATGCGCTCACGTGGAATCAGAGACGGGACCCACCTACCCGTGTACACAGTCCAGAACTCCAGCTGTAAAAAAAAAAAATGGAAAAACCAGAAGGAAAACACCATCAGCCGATTGGTCAGCCATGTGTATGACATCACCTGTCGCACATCATCAGCTGTAGATGCTGTTGTCCTGTATTAATTTCACATGCTTTTAAATGACGGCTATTAAATTATTATTTAATTCTTTTTGTTTTTAATCACCCTGTCGGGACTCATTACATTACAGGCATTTAGCAGACGCTCTTATCCAGAGCGACTTACACAACTTTTACATTGTATCCATTTATACAGCTGGATATATACTGAAGTAATTCCGGTTAAGTACCTTGCTCAAGGGTACAACAGCAGTGTCCTTACCCGGGAATCGAACCTGCGACCTTTCGGTTACGAGCCCAGGTCCTTACCCACTGCGCTACACTCCGACTCACCGTGGCCTCTCGGGTCAGGAAGATCTCGCAGGCCTCCTCGAAGTCGCACACCTCCTCCACGCACTCGCGCTCCTGGGATGCGGGCTTCAGCTCCTCCAGGAAGCTGTTGGCCCGCTTGGTCCTCAGGACGGCGTTGGCCTGCGAGCCGCTGTAGAACACTGCCGGGCCGAAACATCACAGATTCTACCACCTGATGACCGGCTCTTTAAGGGTAGTTCAGCTAACTGCCTGCTCTTTAAGGCTAGTCCACCTAACTGCCTGCTCTTTAAGGCTAGTTCCTCCAGCTATTTAAGGCTAGTCCACCCAGCTCCCAGCTCTTTAAGGCTAGTTCCTCCAGCTCTAAGTTCTTTATGGCTAGTTCCTCCAGCTCTAAGTTCTTTATGGCTAGTTCCTCCAGCTCCCAGCTCTTTAAGGCTAGTACACCCAGTTCCAATCTCTTTAAGGCTAGTTCCCCAGCTCTAAACTGTTTAAGGCTAGTCCTCCAGCTCTAGGGTCTACTTTGAGGCTGGTTCCTCCAGCTCTGAGCTCTTTAAGGCTAGTTCCTCCAGCTCCGAGCTCTTTAAGGCTCGTTCCCAAGCTCCAAGCTCTTTAGGTAGTTCCTCAGCTTTTAAGGCTCCAGTCCACTCGCAGCTCCCCAGCTGTTTAAGGCTCCAGTCACCCAGAGTTCCAATTTCTTTAAGGCTAGTTTCCCCAGCTCTAAACTGTTTAAGGCTAGTCCACCCAGCTCCCAGCTCTTTATGGGTTGATCACCCAACTGCCAGCTCTTTGAGGCTAGTTCCTCCAGCTCCAAGCTCTTTAAGGCTAGTTCCCAAGCTCCAAGCTCTTTAAGGGTAGTTCCTCCACCTCCAAGCTCTTTAAGGCTAATTCCTCCAGCTCCAAGCTCATCAAGGCTAGTTCCTCCAGCTCTAATGCAGAAAGGATAGAAGGAACATTTGAATATCTCGCAGTTCTAAAGAATCTATGGACATGTCTAGAATCAGCTGGTTGCAAGACTCCATTTAATATGACGTCATACCCTCTGTCATGGGAATGGAAGCTTCACTCTCACACAAAGCTTTGCAGAAAAAACCACCTACAGCTGAAAAGAAAATCCTCGATGAAAGAGCCAGAGACCTCATACACCCCGACAAAGACCCATAAAGGTCTCGGACACTCGATGATGATGTCAACGACACCCCGACTGTATGATCGGACTGCAGCATTTACAGGGATACGGCGTGAGGCCTACCTGACGTGCCGACGACTCTCGTAGACCACAGGGCAACCAGGACGGAAATGCAGAAGAACAACTGCCCCATGACTCCAACTGGAAAAAAAACCTTCTGTCATAAAAAAAAAACTGTATAAATCAGAGGTGAGTGTACTAATAAGTCCACAAGCTGCGCAGGGATCGAGTGCTTTGAATACAGGCTGTGGTGCAAGATGTCCAGTTTTAGTTTGTTTATGTTCACTATATTTAGGTCATCGTCGTCAAAAATAGATTCAGAACTATTTGTTCAAAAATATACATTTTAAAAGATGTAAAAATGTTAAAAAAAAAAAAAAAGTAGTAATTTGTTTGCAAAATATAAAACCCCTCTTTTTTTATTTGGTTAACATTGATATATGGTTCCAAAAAAAAAGAATTTTGCAACCAGCTGATTCTAGATACGTCCAAAGGATTTGTTCTCTTGCCACAATTTGGATTTGTTTCCCCATAAAAAAAAGAACAAATCTGCATCTCTGAATCAGCAGCCTAATGTGAGACGGAATAAGGTCTAAAATATCCAGCTTCGAGCAAAAAAGGTACATTCATAAAAATGCACGTATAAAACATTAAAATGCATTTTACTTACATTTCGGGAGACAAGGACCAGGGCAAAAATGACGGTGCAGTGTTTAAACTGCGTTAATGACTAACTTCAGATGTTTACAGCGAGTCCACAGTCTGTGTTCATATGATTTTATCCAACAAGGACTGTTGCACGGGGCCCAAGCCCCGCCTACTTGCCCCCCCCCACCACCCACCCCCACCCCCCCCAAAACACACCAGCCACACACCAACAAACAGGAACACACAAATGAAGGTTCACTGCCAGCTTTCTCATGGACAGGGTCCGTGTTTCCATATCAGGACGGTACACAGAAAAGGCATGTGATGTCATTCTCCCACAGCCTTCGTCAGCAAACAGGACGCGAGCGTGTGAGTTCATTACAGATCACGTGTAAGCAAGGATCCAAGATGGCCTCATTAGCCTGTTCTCTTATGTTTTGTAATGGTTGATGTGCATCACAGAAAAACAAAGTCACTTAAAACATGTGTTATTACCCTCTGAACAGAGGGTGCAGGACAATCAGAACATTACACAAAAATGCATGTACGCCATTGGCCGATTGAGTTTCAATGTTGCACGATGACAGATCTACATCATTACAATGCATCATAATAGCAGTCACATGCAACCACTTCCTCTAGGTGGAGCTAATCCCACATAACAGACTTGTAGATAAACAATATTTACTTAATGGGGAGTCATCAATTCACTATAAGTTATAAATAGAATACAGTTTTGGTTTCTTTAAAATATTTTTTCAATGCCAAACAAGCTTATGTGGCTCATGTAAAGAAAGAACTTGTGATTATGTTTGTAAAAATTCAAGCTGAGCACGCAGAGAAGTGCCTTTATCCTGTTTAGTTAGTGTAAATATCTATGGTTATCATATTCCTGCTATCCCATTTCCTTTCTGCAGGGGGTGCCACCAAACTGATTTTCCTGCTTTATGTTTGTCCTTAAAAGTCCGAAATAAGTTCCCAGATGGAAAGAGAAGCGAATTGCAGCAAAGACATTCCATCTGGTATCCAGATTGTCAGCTCCTGTGTGTGTTGTGTCCTTGGTGCCACTTTACAGGGTCTTGATGGTAACAGGAGAATCCAGGGCTGTCCAACCCTGTTCCTGGAGATCCACCATCTGATAGGTTTTCATGTCAACCCTAATTTGCTGCACCTGATTCTATTAATTAGAAGCTCAAAGAGATCTCCAGCTGTTGAATGAGGTGCGCTTTGTTAGGGCTGGAGTGAAAACCTGCAGGACATAGACCTCCAGGAACAGGGTTGGGCAGCCCTGTCTGAGAATTAGATACTATCTAGACATGACTCCATGGCAACCTAAGGTGGGGAAGTCATAAAAGGGAGGACCTGCATTGGCAATGAATCCTTTGGGTGTTGGCGGGAAACAATATTACTTTACAATAACAGTTAATTCTCAATTCACACCTCAAGGTATCATTTACTGAATGTAGGTTGTTGAATGCATTAGAAGACATGACAGGGAATTCTGAATATAAAGCTTTGTGCGTCTTGTTTATACAAGTGCCTGTTTATTTTAGATTAGGTTACTCAATAATGCAACGCGTGAAAGTGCCCAATGGCAGAATTATACGCTTGTTGTTCAGTGGGTGGGTGTGTCCTTGTAAGCCTGTCCTCGTAGACTTCTTCCAAACCTCCGAACAGTTCATCGCTATTCATTAAACCAAATGCTTAAATGATAATTAACCCTTTAAGGCGTAAGGTCACAAATATGTGATTATAATGTTTTTAACTGAACACTCAAATGCTGATATAACAATCACTACTGGTAATTGAAAGCAATGAAGTTTTGGAACACTCACTTAAAATTAAAATAAATAAAAAAATATTACAAAAAAACTAATCTTCAAAGGATTAAACTACCACTTCAGACTGGAATAAAAATAATGTGCTTTTAATGGACAGGATGTGTCTTTATTATGTTATAGCCCTTAAATTATAGTATTCATGATTTTTACCTTGTTTTCCATCCATTTTAAATGGGTTTTCAGGTGTTTTCAATGGTACCAATGGCTTCAAATTAGAGTTTAGGGCTCAAATTAGGGCTCAGCTAGGGTTAGGGTTAGGAAAACGGTAAGTCTGAGGGTTGAGGCAAGTTTACGGTTGTGTTCAGCAGCTTGAAGAAAGGTTGGGACATGAGTTTTATTGATTTTGAATGAAGCAAAAAAAAAAATGTCTAGTAGCATGTGTACCCATGACCATACAAAATTTCTAATAAATGCATGTTTTCTTAGGGAGAACATTTTTCTTTTTTAAATGACCTCATACATATGATTTTGCATTTAAATTATAGTATTCATGATATTTACCTTGTTTTCCATCAACTTTAAATGGGTTTTCAGGTGTTTTCAATGGTACCAATGGCTTCAAATTAGAGTTAAGGGCTCAAATTAGGGTTCAGCTAGGGTTAGGGTTAGGAAAACGGTAAGTCTGAGGGTTGAGGCAAGTTTACGGTTGTGTTCAGCAGCTTGAAGAAAGGTTGGGACATGAGTTTTATTGATTTTGAATGAAGCAAAAAAAAAAGTCTAGTAGCATGTTACCTGACCATACAAAATTCTAATACATGCTGTTTTCTAGGAGAACATTTTTCTTTTTAAATACCTCATACATATGATTTGCATTTAAATTATAGTATTCATGATATTTACCTTGTTTCCATCCATTTAAATGGGTTTCAGGTGTTTCAATGGTACCAATGCTTCAAATTAGAGTTAGGGCTCAAATTAGGGTTCGCTAGGTTAGGGTTAGGAAAGGTAAGTCTGAGGTTAGGCAATTTACGGTTGTGTTCAGCAGCTTGAAGAAGGTTGGGACATGAGTTTATTGATTTTGAATGAAGCAAAAAATGTCAGTAGCATGTGTACCATGACCATACAAATGTCTAATACATGCATGTTTTCTAGGGAACATTTTCTTTTTAAATGACTCCATAGATTTGCATTAAATTAAGTATCATATTTTACCTGTTTTCATCCATTTAAATGGGTTTCAGGTTTTCAATGGTACCAAGCTCAATTGAGTTAGGGCTCAAATTAGGTTCAGCTAGGTTAGGGTTAGAACGGTAAGTCTGAGGTTGAGGCAAGTTTCGGTTGGTTCAGCAGCTTGAAGAAAGTTGGGACATGATTTTATTGATTTTGAATGAAGCAAAAAAGTCAGTAGCATGTGTACCTGACCATACAAATTCTAATACATGATGTTTCTTAGGAGAACATTTTCTTTTAAATGACCTCATACAATGATTTTGATTTAAATTTAGTATTCATGATATTACCTTGTTTTCCATCCATTTTAAATGGGTTTTCAGGTGTTTTCAATGGTACCAATGGCTTCAAATTAGACTTTAGGGCTCAAATTAGGATTCAGCTAGGGTTAGGGTTAGGAAAACGGTAAGTCTGAGGGTTGAGGCAAGTACACGGTTGTGTTCAGCAGCTTGAAGAAAGGTTGGGACATGAGTTTTATTGATTTTGAATGAAGCAAAAAAAAATGTCTAGTAGCATGTGTACCCATGACCATACAAAATGTCTAATAAATGCATGTTTTCTTAGGTAGAACATTTTTCTTTTTTAAATGACCTCATACATATGATTTTGCATTTAAATTATAGTATTCATGATATTTACCTTGTTTTCCATCCATTTAAATGGGTTTTCAGGTGTTTTCAATGGTACCAATGGCTTCAAATTAGAGTTAAGGGCTCAAATTAGGGGAAGCAAAAAAAAATGTCTAGTAGCATGTGTACCCATGACCATACAAAATTTCTAATACATGCATGTTTTCTTAGGGAGAACATTTTTCTTTTTTAAATGACCTCATACATATGATTTTGCATTTAAATTATAGTATTCATGATATTTACCTTGTTTTCCATCCATTTTAAATGGGTTTTCAGGTTTTTTCAATGGTACCAATGGCTTCAAATTAGAGTTAAGGGCTCAAATTAGGGTTCAGCTAGGGTTAGGGTTAGGAAAACGGTAAGTCTGAGGGTTGAGGCAAGTTTACGGTTGTGTTCAGCAGCTTGAAGAAAGGTTGGGACATGAGTTTTATTGATTTTGAATGAAGCAAAAAAAAAATGTCGAGTAGCATGTGTACCCATGACCATACAAAATTTCTAATACATGCATGTTTTCTTAGGGAGAACATTTTTCTTTTTTAAATGACCTCATACATATTATTTAGCATTTAAATTATAGTATTCATGATATTTACCTTGTTTTCCATCCATTTTAAATGGGTTTTCAGGTGTTTTCAATGGTACCAATGGCTTCAAATTAGAGTTAAGGGCTCAAATTAGGGTTCAGCTAGGGTTAGGGTTAGGAAAACGGTAAGTCTGAGGGTTGAGGCAAGTTTACGGTTGTGTTCAGCAGCTTGAAGAAAGGTTGGGACATGAGTTTTATTGATTTTGAATGAAGCAAAAAAAAAATGTCGAGTAGCATGTGTACCCATGACCATACAAAATGTCTAATACATGCATGTTTTTCTTAGGGAGAACATTTTTCTTTTTTAAATGACCTCATACATATGATTTTGCATTTAAATTACAGTATTCATAATATTTACCTTGTTTTCCATCCATTTTAAATGGGTTTTCAGGTGTTTTCAATGGTACCAATGGCTTCAAATTAGAGTTTAGGGCTCAAATTAGGGTTCAGCTAGGGTTAGGGTTAGGAAAACGGTAAGTCTGAGGGTTGAGGCAAGTTTACGGTTGTGTTCAGCAGCTTGAAGAAAGGTTGGGACATGAGTTTTATTGATTTTGAATGAAGCAAAAAAAAAAATGTCTAGTAGCATGTGTACCCATGACCATACAAAATTTCTAATACATGCATGTTTTCTTAGGGAGAACATTTTTCTTTTTTAATGACTTCATACATATGATTTTGCATTTAACATTCTATTCTTTTTTTTCCCGAAAAAGTCCTAAATCATTAATAAAAAAAGTTAACCAGCATTGTCGTTCCTCCTTCTTTAGTATAAAGGCTTACTATGTTTCATACATTTTACCAATTTTCAAACCACTGTGATGGGATTCTTTGTAGCCAGCAGTTATTTTTATGTTAATATAAAAAATATAAAATAATATTTGGCATGAAAAAACCAACCAAAAAATATAAGCATTGTAATTTCACTTTGAAAATGTAAATATAATTTGTATAATATATTGTTATTATATTATTATATGTCATATTTTATTTTTTATCTAAAACGGAAATGGTGATGGAGGGTATTGAAACGTGACCAATACCATGCTGGAGGGTGATCAGTGCATTATATCACATTACATTAAATTCATTTAGCGGACACTGTAAGTGCACCCATCTGAGATGCCAGACCTAGCAAAAAACATTTCCAGACCTGTAAGCGAAGTGCAAAATGCAAACCAAGAACCAAGAATCCAAATCCTAAACAACAACCGTAAAAATCCATAAACCAAAAAAAATACCATAACATCCTGAATTTGAAATATCAGATCAAAGCACGAGGCGGGGGTGGGGTGGGGGGGGGGGGGGGTGGGGTGAGGGTGGAGGTGGGAATGGAGAATATAAGAACTGCTCTGTCCAGGGCATCGCATGATAGAATGGTGCCATGCTGATGGGCTTATGAAAGCAGTGAAACCCCGCTCTGTAGCGCTAGCAGAACAAAGACCAGGAGGGCAGCGTTCACCGCGTTTTAGCAGAGAGATATTTGTCTTGTTTTTTTGTGGAAATGAGGGCAGTTATTTGATTTGGGGCCTTTCTTCTCCAGTGTTCCATTGTGTCCCATACTTTGTCTCTGCGATTGGGTTTCATGTGCTGTTTTTAATTTTTTTTTTTTTTTTTTTTGAAGAGGTGGATGATGAATAGGGTGGTGTCCGGTTACTCGGGCAGGAAGAGAGAGAGAGAGAGAGAGAGCTAGAGAGGTGGGGTGAGGCAGTCCTCAGCACGTCCAGTGTTTATTCGGTACAGTGGTCCTCAGGGGTGCCTCTCCCCTCTCCCCACTCTGGAGAGTTTCCATTGTTTGCCGTGGATGTGGGCTCTCTGGTTGGAGGACTGATTGGGTTCCTGTCACATGTGACAGACACATCTCGTGGACATAGTCCAGTGGGAGTCTGGTCATGGAGTCATAGGACTGGAGTCAAAGTGCTAGCTATAGTGCTGGAGTCACAGAACTCTAGCTCCGGGGGCTTAGAACTAATCATAGGACTGGAGTCCTGTGATTAACTTAAAGCAATGGAAGCATGGCACTGGAGTGAGTGCTAGAGTTACAGTGCCGTAGTCACTGTACTAGAGTCACAGTGTTAGAGTTATGGTGATGTAGTCTCAGTGCTAGAGTTATGGTGATGTAGTCTCAGTGCTAGAGTTATGGTGATGTAGTCTCAGTGCTAGAGTTATGGTGATGTAGTCTCAGTGCTAGAGTTATGGGGCTAGAGTCACAGTGTTAGAGTTATGGTGCTGTAGTCTCAGTGCTAGAGTTATGGGGCTAGAGTCACAGTGTTAGAGTTATAGTGCTGTAGTCACAGTACTGTGGTCAGAGTGCTAGAGCTATGGTGATGTGGTCACAGTGCTGGAGTTATGGTTCTGGAGTCAGAGTTTTTGAGTTATAACCCCGCTGTAGTTCTGCTGTTAGAGTCATAGCACCATTGGGGCTGGCCTTAGGAGCAATGCTGTCATGGGCTGGAAAGTACAGAAATGTTATCAGATCACAGTTACGCAAGGGGATTTGGCATCCAACCACCCCCCCCCCCCCCCCGTGCAGATAAGCTAGCATGAAATTAACTAGTGAGAATGCATGCCTAGCAACAGAACGCACATATAACCAATCAACTCAAGTGTGCATCTAGAATCAAGAAAACCCGAAACCCTTTCGGTAAAGAAATGACGACGGGGGCCTTTTCCTGATGCTTTCCTCCTTCCTATCTATCCTAATTGTGACCTTGTCCACTTGCGCAAACCCACAGTGCTGTGGACACCGTTCTCAGGCAGAAGTGAACGGATCATCTCTGGTCTCAGTTATCCCGTGGAGACCCACAGTTAGAATTAGGACGCCTGAGCTGTATTTCAGGCCAGAGTTGTCGCAACCGATGCCCCAAAAAGATCGTCTTTCCGTCTGACACCCCTTATCTCCTCCGCATCAGCCTAACAATATCGCCCTCACAAACCGAAGAGTTTTTCTTTTTTTTTGTTGCAATTTTATTGTGCCGATGTGCGCCACTATCCAAGATGTTAGCGAGGTCACCTTACATGCCTCAGCACAGAGGCAGAAGCCCCAGTTTTCACTGTCTGTGTAAACAATAAGATATCGCTTTCTGTCCTCCCCGGGAATTGTCTGGAGGACGAAAGGGCGTCAGCGTGAGCACTCCGGGTTGGTTTTGGGAGAGGTTTATAAATTGGCCCACCGTGGTGCCCAGGAGATCATTTGGAGGAACGTGTGGACTGGTGGACAATGGCTCCGCTATCCGTTGGACTGGTGAGTACTAATACAGTCCTGGGGCGCAGGTGAGGTGGTGAACCGCAATGGGTAGGAGGTTGTAGACCAGGTAGAGGATGGATATGACACTGAACCAAACAGGTGTGCTGGCTGACCAGACGAGGCAGGTGTGGAAGTGGATTGAGCTTGGGGGAAAGGAGTGGGAGTGGGGAGTGTGGTAGTGGTAGACCCCTGTCACGGTTGTCTGAACGTTGCTTGCACAGGCATTTGAATCACCGGCTACCTCAATCGGTTTCTTGACCTGTTTCTACCCATTATGTAAGAAGTGTGTTTGGGACATGTTAGCGTAACCAGAACAGTAAACGAAATTCAATTTTAGTTTAATTTATGTGCCTTAAACATTAATTGACTTTTAGATTAATACTCATTTTAATATCAATACTTGTTTATTAATACTTGGTTACTATAAATAAGTCTGTGTGTGTCTGTGTGTGCATATAACTGTAAGTCTGTAGACAGCAGTTAGTCCTTATTATTTTAAAGCTGCGGTTTTATCAGTCAACAGCTACTGGGTCTGCTCGCATTTATAATATTCTCAAAGGGTAAGAGAGATGTGACTTGCCTCTTTTCCAAAATAGGACTGGCCATAAAAAATAAAAATCTGCTCACAAACCTGTAAACCTGTGTTTAAGCTTCACGGTGTAATGAATAACTTTGACAAAGTTTGAGATAGCCTCAGACTGTTTTTTTGGAAGTGGTGCGAAAACTAGAAAAGGACTAGAAAGTTAGTTTTCTGCTGAGGATTTCCACTTTTGAATGCGAGGTCTTGAAAGCTTGAGCAGTGACATGTATGAAAATTTTGTGAATTCTGATGAAAAGCTCCCTCGCAAATGTGATGTTTTTGTTTTTAATTAGTTGAAATGCAGCACAAAACTGGTGTCTAAATCTTTCTCTCTTTGCACCTTCTTTCCACTGTTATTTCACCGTGCCCAAATTTCCATCTTTGATCTTATCCTCCTCTTCTCTCCCCCCTCTCTGTTTAATTTCTTTTCCTTCACCACCTATCCCTCATCCTCCTCTTTGTGCTTCCCCTTCTTGGTATCCCTTCTTTAATTCTCTCTGTACTCCTCTGTCTTTCCCTGCTTTTCATTGTGTTCTATCTTCCTCATCTCTTCATGCCCGCCCACACCCCCAATCCAACCGCCCCGCCCCCTCCATTCCCCCACCATGCCTGGCCAGGTGAGGAAAATCCTACTGGGGCTGCTCTGGCCCGCCCTCATTTTAGCCGTACCCAACCCCACCCTAAGCCCCAACCAACCGGATGAGCTCAATCCAACCCAAGAATTCAACCCTGACACAGAGCCCTATAAAATGGAGGAACACTACACACATGCAGAACACGAGCCCAGCACAGAGATCCCCCCAATTCCTGAACACTACCACCATACTGAGGGTCAACCAATGGCAGACCACAACACTGAGACCCCCCCAATGCCTGAACACTACCACCATACTGAGGGTCAACCAATGGCAGACCACAACACTGAGACCCAACCAATGCCTGAAGACTACCACCATACTGAGGGTCAACCAATGGCAGACCACAACACTGAGACCCAACCAATGCCTGAACACTACCACCATACTGAGGGTCAACCAATGGCAGAAGACAACCCCAGCACAGAGACCCCCCCGCACCACAACCATACTGAGGGTCAACCAATGGCAGACCACAACACTGAGACCCAACCAATGCCTGAACACTACCACCATACTGAGGGTCAACCAATGGCAGAAGACAACCCCAGCACAGAGACCCCCCACACCACAACCATACTGAGGGTCAACCAATGGCAGACCACAACACTGAGACCCAACCAATGCCTGAACACTACCACCATACTGAGGGTCAACCAATGGCAGAAGACAACCCCAGCACAGAGACCCCCCCACACCACAACCATACTGAGGGTCAACCAATGGCAGACCACAACACTGAGACCCAACCAATGCCTGAAGACTACCACCATACTGAGGTTCAACCAATGGCAGGACACAACACAGAAACCCCCCCAATGCCAGAACACTACCACCATACAGAGGCCCCCCCAATGCCAGAACACCACGCCCGCACAAAGCCCCACCCACGGCCAGAACACTACGCCCACACAAAGGGTCACCCAATGCCAGAACACAACACCCACACAAAGCCCCACCCACGGCCAGAACACTACGCCCACACAAAGGGTCACCCAATGCCAGAACACAACACCAACACAAAGCCCCCCCCACGTCCAGAACACGCCTACACAAAAGGTCGCCCAATGGCAGAGCCTAACACCAACACAAAGCCCCACCCACGTCCAGAACACGCCTACACAAAGGGTCACCCAATGCCAGAACACAACACCAACAGAAAGCCCCCCCAACGTCCAGAACACGTCTACACAAAAGGTCGCAAACCGTGGGGAGACAACCACATGGCAGAGCCCCCCCCAATGCCGACGGTGCCCGCTCACCAATATCCCGGCCGCATGGGTCCGCCCATGATGCCCACCCCGCCCCCGGACTACCTCCGCCTCCCCAACGACACCGATGGGGTGATGCGCGGGTTCGAGCCCTTGCCCACGGGACTGCAGCCCGACATGTCCTACTGCGACATGCTGCTGGAGTCGCCGGTGCCGCCGCCCATGGACAGCGTGCCCTGGTTCTGCGTCTGCTCCCACTGCAAGGGCAAGGCGGGACCCAAGGGTGACCGCGGTGACCGCGGCCTGCCAGGTGACCATGACCCCCCCAACCCCCCCCCCCCACCCCCCACGCACGCGCACGCACGCACGTTACACCGCTTCTTGCCCGGAAAGAGGCGTGGATGAACGTGAATGAAGAAATTACAGTGAGCACAGCACGGCTACATTTTACACGCTAAATTTGGCTAAATTTGGGTGGCAGTGTAGTATAACGATTAAACAACTGGCCTCGTACCCAAAAAGTAGAGGCCCTGATATTCTGGTAGAACACTGCAGTAGTTCCCTTGAGCAAGGTATGGCTTAAGCTGCATTGCTTCAGTATGTATCCAATACTATGTAAAAATAAACAAACAAAAAAATGCAACCAAAAATAAACAAATAAAAAGCTGTGTAAGTTGCTCTTGGTTAGAGTGGCTGCTGAATGCCCATAATGTAATTTATTTTCACTTGATGAGAATATCGGCCAATACACGAGAGTGCATTCAGGGTTTTGGATTTTACTCATTGAAAGGGGCGATAAGACATATTTGTACGACTTTTTAATCCACCTTTTTGCTGTTCCACATGACCTTTACTCCCAACATGAATGAATTAGAGGGGCAGAATCAATATTAATGAAGCTCACCCCATCCCATCTCTCTTCAGGAAGTCCGGGTAGTCCTGGGATAAGAGGTTTCACTGGGTTCAGAGGGCGACCTGGATTCGTAGGCCACCAGGGCCTGAAGGGTAAGCATGCAACTCAACACAATGTGAATGCATTAACACACAGCCCAACAGGACTGTGACTGCATTAGCACACAACCCAACAGGGCTGTGACTACACTAATTTGGCCCAAGAACACTTTGTGAGTACACTGAGTACACTGGCTCAACACTCCCGGTTGTAAACTGCATTCCTATCTCAAGGTTTTTTTCTGTTACTCTTTTCATTGAGCAATACATTGTTTCCATGTTTTTTTTTTCAGACTTATAAAGTTTTTGGGCAATTGTGCATTCACATGCGCTTGTTCACATGCCTCTCGCTTTCAGGACAAAAAGGTGATGAAGGAGGAAAAGGGGACCTGGGGCTCAGAGGATATACGGGAGCCAAGGGAGCCCCTGGTTATAAGGGTGAGCCAAAATTCAGGGGGGGGCGGGAGGAAGGAGGGTTACGCATAGTCTCCAAATCTCCATTCACACTGCAATTGCTGGGCTCACCCCTGCCACTCTTTGTTCACAGGGGACAAGGGGGACCCGGGCATAGAGGGGCCCCCAGGTGAACATGGGCCCCAGGGTGAGCCGGGACAGTGCCCGGCCTCGTGCGATATCACCCAGGGCCCCACGGGCGACCCGGGGCTGCCCGGGCTCTCGGGGGGACGAGGGCTGCCCGGGATCGCGGGTCCTCCAGGGGCCGCGGGGCAGAAGGGTGACACGGGTGACATGGGGCCCCCTGGAAATCCAGGGAGAGACGGGATGAAGGGGGATCAGGGGTCGAAGGGGGAGTGCAACTGCCGGAACGGCACCAACGGCGCGGATGGCGCCGCGGGGCCACCGGGGCCCAAGGGCCAAAAGGGGGACCTTGGCCTCGTTGGCATGAAGGGGGCTGTTGGCCCAAAGGGGGAGCAAGGAGGTAATGGCATGATGGGAATGCCAGGGCCTTGTACCCCTGCCATCCAATCAGCGTTCTCTGCAGCGTTACATGACGTATACCCCGCCCCCAACCTCCCAGTGCCCTTTGGGAAGATCCTCTACAACATGCAGGGGCACTACAACCCCATGACGGGCGTCTACGTCGCCCCCGTCAACGGCACGTACGTGTTCAGCTACCACTTGACCGTCTACAACACCGTGCTGAAGGTGGGGCTGTTCGCGAACTTCCACCCCGTCGTCAAGACGACCGCGCCCGCCAGCCTGAGCACCGCCTCCCAGCAGGTGGTGCTGCACCTGGCCCAGTTCGACAGGGTGTGGCTGCAGGTGAAGGACGCCTTCAGCAACGGCATGTACGCCGACAAGGAGAGCAGCAGCACCTTCAGCGGTTACCTCCTCCACCCCGACGTCTGCGACCAGCCGCTCATCCGAGAGTTCTTTGACCCGCCATCTGGGGACGAGTACGACTGGGGCAACATGGATGGCCTGACCACCCCCGTGCCTTAAACCTGGCCCAGAGTCATAATCACCTCTCATTGTTCGTGCAGGGGGGGGGGGCGGGGGGGTGGTGTTAGGAGACAGGAGCAGAGGCAATTGGTTGTTTAAGGAGGACTCCCATCCCCCCCACCTTCCCCCCAAAACACTCGTCTCTCTCCAACCTACTTCAGGCTAGTTACCATAGCGACAGACCTTTCGGAGACAGCCGTCCATAACTTTCTGATAGTCTTCAACATTTCTCTATGTAATTATAAGCAATATATACTGATACACTATCCCTCATAAATAGCTGCTATCCAGTCATACTTTATCCAGATAAATTAAATAAGTGAACTCACCTGTGTGTACCTGTCACCTGTGTCTGCTCTATCGGTTACTGCTCACAGAAAGATCCCACACTTGAGGCAGGTGGTCCTATGTGTCTTCACTGATTTTCTTCCCCAACTGTGGCTGTTTAAACCATAGACACTTGCAATAGCAATCTGCCAAACTATAAAAATCTAATTATTTATCAGTTATGATCAGCTGAATATTTTTTTTTTTAAACCTGAACTAGAGGCTCACTGATACTGGAAAGAGGACTAGCTCACCAAAAAAAAACAAAAAAAACAATTAAAAACACCTTGCCGAGAAATCTGGGAACAGAACTTTTTCTGTTTCCAGACATCCACCTTGAGCAGATTTACAGGTTTTGCATTCTGTAGCTCAATTCTAAGTACACAATATAAAGGGCATTGAGTCTGGAAAAGTCCCTGAATACGTATTACTGTCTATACATAAGATGGCCACAGGGGGAGGCTTTGCTTGTGTGCAACTGGCTGGTGGATTGTGTAAGGCTGTACCTGTAGACAGGTGGCAAGTCAATGTGATGTCAAACGAGAGGGACCTCTGAAGCCAAAGGTCAGGGTTCAGAGGTCAGGGGTAGTATTTGAAGCTCCCATAGCACAGAAAATGGAATCCGAAGACCACGCCCACTCCTTGCACCAGAGGGATTTATCTTATGTGATTCATAGATTTTATTTTTATGACAATTATTTTGTTGGTGTTGATTTTATTTTGCTCTGTATAATTTTTTATCCTTCCTAAAATAAAATGTTGAAGGAGAAGGCCCTCGACCCCGTGTGGTGTCTGTGAAGAGGTTGGACCCCAGGAAGCCCTTCTGCAGAGGCCTTGGAAAGTCCCATTGGCAATCGTTTCAACCATAAATTACGCGTGAACACACCTCAGAGTATTTTTATATTTATATTTCAGAAATATTGGCCGCCCGCGTTAGGTGTTTTAAATAGTTCACAGATTTTTTTAAAATGAACACACACACACACACATTCATGCACACACACACACACATACACACACACCAACAAACATCGTTCCCCTGAATATTATGTGACAGGAAAAAACTGAAAGCAAGAACAGGAAACACAGGCCTTTAATAACTGTCACAAATTACTGCAATTATGGAATTATAATCAAGTTGCATTCAGTATTACAAAAAATGAATTCAGCATTAAAAAAGATTTACAATCACCATTTTACCCATATTAAAATAAATTTTAATGTTACATCTCTGGGACACCCGTGCACCCTGCAAACATAAAGCTAAAATGATTTTTACATCCATCCAATAATCCAATAACATGGTTCTCTGCTATGTGATTCACAAGAATCCAGGGAACACTGAACTCTTTGTCTGTCATTGTGGTGCTGAAAATGAACAGAAATTACTTTCGTGGTGGATGTGAATATACAAAAACGATAAAAATACATATAGCAATAAGTCTTGTGAAGATTGTATCATTAGTATGTAGTTTTGACCTTATTGATTTTAATGTCTGGCTATGTTATAAACTTAAAAGCTTTCAGTGAAAGACTATCTCAATCAATAGTAACTAAATAGCTTTTGATAGCATGTTTCCTTGCTGAAAAATGAAAGTGGTAACTAGCTATAATAACTAACTTGCCTGAAAACACTAAAACCAGTAATCTGGTTGACCCATCCCTTAATGGATTTGAAAGTTTAAATAACTCACTGACTGAATCGTGTGGGCCTTACTCAAGTCATGTGACAGAAGTGTGACCTGTTGCACGATCTCCTGCTTTTGTTTAGATTTTTTAAAGTAAAAGGTTCCTTTTTGATGTATTTGGAAAATCTGGTGCTGCTTGCTGTTTGGGCTTCATCAGCTTCCTGGCCTTAGAGACCGACACCAGACACCCACCACCACCCCCCCCCCCCCCACACACACACAGACACACAGACACACTCAAAACCACCAGGTGATGTCATCACCCTTCGGCTGGTGATGCATTGCCCTCCTCCTCTTCCTCATTGTCCTTTCCTCCCTTAACGGAGCAGTGCTTCAACTCGTCACAGACCACCTCCTCATCACCCTCACTGCGTGTGTCAAGAGACAGGCCGACGCCCAAAATCAGGCACCCACAGTACAACAACATGCTCATGATTTGCCCAATAATGCCCTTCATGGTCAATGAGGGTTTTACTTAAATTGAAAACCCAGACTCTGGTGATCTCCCTCTTTTTTGTGTTTGATTCAGGCAAGAACAGGATTAACAGCTGCAGGTGTAACACTGCCTAACACAGAGAGATGCGACTGTGAGTAACAGCACCAGACAAGGTTACTGTCTCACTCAGTAACAGACATACAGGACCAATGTCACACTCAGTAAACAGACAGGCAGGACTAATGCCACTTTCAGTAAACAGACAGGCAGGACTAATGCCACACTCAGTAAACAGACAGACAGGACTAATGCCACACTCAGTAAACAGACAGACAGTACTAATGCCACACTCAGTAACAGACAGGCAGGACTAATGCCACAATCAGTAAACAGACAGGCAGGACTAATGCCACACTCAGTAACAGACAAACGAGACTACTGACACACTCAGTAATGGAGAGACAGGACTAATGCCACACTCAGTAACAGACACAGGACTAATGCCACTTTCAGTAAACAGACAGGCAGGACTAATGCCACACTCAGTTTATTGACAGGCAGGACTAATGCCACACTCAGTAAACAGACAGGCAGGACGAATGCCACACTCAGTAACAGACACAGAACTAATGCCACACTCAGTAAACAGACAGACAGGACTAATGCCACACTCAGTAACAGACACAGGACTAATGCCACACACAGTAAACAGACAGGCAGGACTAATGCCACAATCAGTAAACAGACAGACAGGACTAATGCCACAATCAGTAAACAGACAGGCAGGTATCATGCTAATATTAAGTAATATAAAGAGATCTGCTCACCATTCTGCAGGATGGATGATGTAATATGATGTAATAGACAGGAGATGAAATATGAATAGAGAAGGCACACATGAATGCATGCACAAACGCATAAGCGCAAATACACACAGTAAGCGTATGCACGCATGCGTACACACACACACACACACACACACACACACACCTGTTCCAGGTGTACCTACCTGACTCAGGCTTGGGGTGCATGAGCTGGAAGGGCAGCTCAGCTCGGACCTCACTGAAACACAGAGAGCACAGAGCAGGTGATTTCAGAACTGACTCACGGATGGCTCACTGACAGACAGACTCACACATTCACTGACACACTGACTCACTGGCTCACGCATTCACTGACACACAGACACACTGTCTCACACATTCACTGGCACACTGACTCACTCAGACTCACACATTCACTCACATACTGACTCACTGACACACAGACACACTGACTCACACATTGACTGACTCACTGACTCACTGACTAACACATTCACTGACACACTGACTCACTCAGAGACAGAGACACTGACTCGTTAACACTAGCAGTTATAAGATGTTAGCGATTTTATTTTCAACATTATTGTCCCTTTCTATTGTACTTTGTTGGTTTTTAGACAACTTACAAGATATCAAACTATATTTATACAGCATATTTCATATGATATACAGTACAATGTGATTCACAAATGATGAAATGCGAGCTAAAATGCAAATTCACCAAGGGCAAAACTAAAAAAACTAAAGGCAAAAAAGTATGTTAATATGTGAAACAAAAAGCAATGTACTTAACCTAAATTGCTTGCCAGCCGTAAAAAGGATTGTACTTTAAAAAAGCCAAGCAAGTCACTCTAGATAAAAGCATGGGCAAAATGCTCATCTACCCCCTCAACAATACTCTAGCACCTCCCAGGTACACAATAGTTCCTTTGTGTAACCATTCTGTGCTTCAGAAACCCGTTAGAATCGCTCTATTAAGCCCTGGTACACCTGCTCCCCCAGCACCTCAGCAGTACCCCTGAATCTCACCTGAATCCAATCATCCTAATTCAGAATGGATAGAAGCAGAACACAAGCTTAGGATTAGAACATCAGTTAGGATGCATATGGATATGCACAAGTAAGTGTGTGCAATCATGTATGTGCACCAAAACACACACATGCACACACACACAATGCGCACATGTATACACACGCACACACACACACACACACACACACACACTGACCCGCTAGTTTTGAGTTTCACCACCAGTCTGTAAGAAACCAGCAATCCCAGGACCTCTTTCAGCACACCTTCCTTCACACTGAGAGAGAAAGAGATAGAGAGAGAGAGTGAGAGAGAGTGTGAGAGAGAGAGAGAGAGAGAGAGAGAGAGAGAGAGATAGATAGATAGATAGATAGAAAGAGAGTGCGAGAGAGAGAGAGTTTCATATGGGCAACCAAACAGATCGTTGAAACATGACGACTGCTAAACGGATGAAGCAACGATTGGAAATGATTTCTTTATAATGTTTTATAGGCAACACACACTAGAGATCATCAGTCTGGAGTGATGCAACAACTGACTGAATACTACGTGAGGCACTTCTAGTGTGACCATCCCAGCACTGGCTAGAGAGACTACAGCAAGCCAGATATTTACTGCAACAGATACAGCACTCCCAATGGGCGCATCACTTCCTGCCAGCTCCTGATTGGTCACTCACATGCTGGAGGAAGCCAGGTTGGTGTCTTCATACTTCAGCTTTCCATCCAGAGCTATGCCCTTCTTCTCTCGGTTGTTAGCCAATAAGGGCAGGATGGTGTATACCTTGTCCAGGCTGTCACCGGAGGCCACTGTGTCTCTGGACCAATAGGAAGGCATTGTTCAAGATTCTGCGGCACTGCACTCGTCTGAGAATGAGAACCGGCGCTGAAGAAATGGAGTGAAAGTCTCACAGACATAAGCACTCACGAGATTTGCTCCACGGCCACTGGCTCTACATAGTTGTCATTGGAGTAGAGCACCACGTTGGTCACCTGCTCCACTGGGTGGGTGGGGGTTTCGGGGGTGTGGGGGTTGGACAAAGTCAGATGACACAGGTGGGCTTTAGCTTGATGCCAGTTAACATAAATTGAGCATAGCTAACATAAAATGTATATAGAGGTCGGCCATTGCACTCATCCAACTTCAAATTGCATTTAAAAAGAATACATATTTATTTGGGTGAAAAACCCTTTCTTTATCTTTCAACATAAAAAGATTAAACACGTCGGCCGCTGCTCTACTCTATCTATGCTCTGAAGACCACGTCCGATCTTGCACTTCCTTTTTCTCTCTTAGTCTTCCTCGAGAACATTCTGTTTAATTGTCCGAAAGCTTTAAAAGTCTCACCTAAAATGGTGATGCCCTTCACTGCTCTGTTGGAGTCGTTTGTGATGTTCAAATGTACGTCAATGTTCTCCCCGTGGTAGTATGTCTGTGGAGAGAGAGCTGTTCAGATTTGCCACAAATCAGTTCATGTGTAATCCAATGAAATAACAGTCAAGTCCTGGTTTTCTCCTGTTGGTCCTGGTGATTGGTCAGTCCTTATCACCACCCTGCATAAAATTTTGCAATTGTTCTCCATCTCACAGTGACTGGATATACTGTGGCTTTGTCCGAATCAGCGTGCTTGTCTACGATTGAGAATACAAATTGTAGTTGTACACTTGTATACTCTATCTGTTGTTAATCTTGCACTGATCAGTTACACATGTTCCCGGCTGTGATTGTACTCACCGGTCAGTTGCATTCTGTGCACCGCAGCGATTGGTGATTGGTTAGTTACGTTCTCTCAAACTGCAGCGATTGGTTACTCCTGTTCCCCTTGCCTTGTGGTGGGAAAACTCACCTGTTTTTCCAGGCTGGCCTCCAGCAGCAGAGGTTTGTCGGACATGACAAAGTCGTAGGCGGTCTGCAGCGAAGGGGCGGGGCCACTCTGCTGGGGCGCATGCTGAACCTTCCGGATCATCATCTTGACCGTGCTCCTGCGGGGCGGGGGGAGGCGGGGCGGGGCAGGGCGGGGCAATGCGGGGGGGGGGGGGGCAATCGCAGTCAGCGAACCTCAATCACCAGAGCACAACTCAGTCCTTAGCCTCCACAGCCATGGGAGACTGCAGGCATCAGACCTCCGCAACCAAAGCAGATGATAACCTTTGACCTCAGGTGACATCACTATCCACCAGCCTCACCACGGAAGGTGATATAAGCTGATAGGTGAGTAGTAATACAGCACATCTCCGGCATTAGATTGGATTAGATTAAACGCTGCTGGGAGGGGGACACTGAACAGCCACCTTCGGTTTAAGACACACAGACTCTCGACGGGAGATTCTCCGGCCCTGCTGTCAGGCCTCACCGTTTTGGAGGCTTCTCGTCCTGGCTCTTGGAGGAAAAGGCCTTCACCTCAAACTCCACGGCACAGTGCTGCAGGGAAAACCACAAAGAGCGACCGGTATAACACAGCCCTGACGAGAGCAGGGACAGGGGAGGAGGAAGAGGAGGAGGAGGAGGAGAGGGAGGAAGAGGAGGAGGAGAGGGAAGACGAGGAGGAGGAGAGGGAGGAAGAGGAGGAGGAGAAGGAAAAGATTTTGAAACTGTATTACTCTCACCTTCCCCACATCAGTCAGAGCAGGTTGTAGAGCCACAGAGCAGGGCAAGTTGTCTGGCAACTGAAACAGAGAACAGACTGACTACACACGATCACTCACAGAACACACTGACTGCACACTATCACTCACAGAACACACTGACTGCACACTATCACTCACAGAACACACTGACTGCACACTATCACTCACAGAGCACACTGACTGCACACTATCACTCACAGAACACACTGACTGCACACTATCACTCACAGAACACACTGACTGCACACTATCACTCACAGAACACACTGACTGCATCTATCACACAACACCTGATGCCACTGACTTCAGAACACGACTGCACTATCACTCACAGAACACACTGACTGCACACTATCACTCACAGAACACACTGACTGCACACCATTACTCACAATGAATGTTTCAAATGTGTGCATGTGTGCACCTAGGTGCATGTATTGCATACGTGTGCATTCGTATCTGTGAGTATCTCACCTCAAAAAAGAAGGGGTACGCATGGACCCCCAGTTTGTGCAGAAGCTTCTCCTGCGTTTTGGTGTGGGTGCTCCTGTCCTTTTCCTGCAGAGGAGGGTACACCTGGAGGGTGCGCTGGTAAATATCCCGCCAGAATTTCATACCAATGACGTCCTCATCCTCTGGGCCGTACCGGAATGTGCAGGACAGGGTAACGTAGGCTGGAGGAGGGCACAGAGCAAGGTCATTTTCTCTTCAAAGAGCTCAGGCAAACTGCACGAATTCTCCAAAATTTAAACTCTTGACTTTTTGACAAGTCCATGACCAGACATACTCCTGGAAGAACAACGGGTGAAGTGCTTCTTCAAACTGTCCAGAAAAATGCTAACCTTTTTTATCCTTCATTTGCGTGGGATCAACCAGGACAACGCCATCTAGAGCCAAGCAATGGAAGTGCGGGTTACAAAACCTCATTCATCTGAGACATTGGCTGACATTGGCTGTACAGCATGTATTTCAGAGTCCGATAAACATAGCTGATAACTGTTGTGAAAAAGTAACACAAACAAAACATGGTAAAATATTTCTAAAATAAGGAGCATATATTACCAAATGGTTAAAAGATTCATTACAACGCTCTTATTGGAGCGTTACTCCTCCATGGTGTATGATGATAAATATACTTTACAGTCCAGCTATAAAATGTTACATACATTCCATGAATCAATGGGAAGCAGGTGCACAGAAGTTAACTGCGACTGACACATTTTATGATAGCTGAGGTGGCTCACAGTATATCAAAATAATAATTTAGTTAAATGTAGGCTATTTTTTATCACTATTTTCCAAAAATAGTTATGATGACGTCGATGATGGAAGCACATTTTGGTTTTTATATTGCTTGATCAGAGCACGGACTGATTGGACGAGTGGCTCAGTGACTCTGTGACAGAATCAGGTCACAGACTCTCTGATGTAAAAACAGGCAAACTCACCCACTGGGTCCACAAAGTCAATGTGATCCACAAAGTCCCGCCTCCCCATGTACACCCCCACCTGGTCCAAAAGAACACATCATTACTTTAATTTAAGGGGGGGGGGGGGGGGGGTGTGCAAGGAGTTGCATCTGTTTCTAGAGCTTTCTGCCTTTTAAGGCACGTGTCCAAATGATTAAGTAATTAATGTCAATAGAATTAATTAATTAATTAATTAACACACACAAACAGACACACACACACACACACACACACACAGACATACACACACACAGAGACACAAACACACACACACACACACCCATCTGGGAGTGACTGTAGACTCAGTGTAGCTTCCTGGGTCCAGCTGCAGGAGAGGGAAGGGTAAAGCAGGAGATACATGCTGCACTCACCGATTTGTCCCGGGACAGCTTCTTAAAAACCATCTGCTTGGGGCCCATAGTGGCGAAATAGAGAAACCCACGTCTGAAAAAATAGAGGCAGACTTGTGGGACAGAGCCCAGCTACTGCCCCAACACCCCATCCCACAGCAAAACACTTTCTATTGCCACCCACCCTGCAAATCACTGCCCTAATACCCCGCCCCACTCAAAAACACCCTCTACTATTGCCCTGGTCCCCAAATTATTGCACCAATCCCCCATTCCACCGCAAAAAAACCATCTACTACCAGCACACCTCCTGATTACCCCCAATGTCCCCCCCCCCACCCACATGCAGTGCAATCATCTGAGTGAAGCTGGAAACACCGTGGGCTGCGTGCATACGCTCACCCGTGTGCATACGCTCACCTGTGCAGAGTGTGGCTCTCACCTGCTGGAGAGTGGGCAGTCCTGCCCTGGGCACAGCTTATGTACCATGTGTGCCCAAACGATCTCTTCCCTGTCACATGACCATCCAACACGCACACACACACACACACATACAAGCGCGCACAAACACGCACATGCACACACACACACATTCGCATGCCCGCAGACACACACGCACACACAAGCGCGCACAAACACACACACGCACACACACACAAGCGCGCACAAACATGCACACGCACACACACACACTCGCGTGCCCGCAGACACACACACACAGACACTTGATCTGTTTAGTCATTGATATGTCCTGGTTGCTGGCTCAGGGGGATTGAGCTGGTTCCACACGGTCAGCAGGGAGGAAGATTAGGGACCGTGGCGGTGACCTCCCAGGGGTTGCCATGGCAAAAGCATCTCACAGCGACTGTTTTGGTCACCTGCAGCACTGAAGTGTATGTATGGGGGGGGGGGGGGGGTAACTTACTGTCTGTAAAAGGGTGGGCTATAGGGGTTCGGGGGGGGGGGGGTATGGGGAAGGAGGGTGACTCGGGAGGAGTGACCAGTGCTGTTGTTGTTCTGGGAGGTTTCAGTGGCGGGACGCGACTCTAAAGCCCTAATCCCCGTGTTCGCGGAGTCAGCACAGTGAGGGGGATGAGCAGGGGGGATTAGCCCCTGGGGAGCGGACAGAGGAGCGCCGCAGCCTCAGAGGCACGCCAGGGAGAGCTAGCGAGGCCGACGCTAACGCCGCGCAAACCCGCGCCGCACAACAGCCAGGTCCGCGAGCACGCTCTCAGGACAACTTTGAGAGGCCGTGAGGGTTGTGGATTTATTGAGTTGTGGAGTTTTTTCAAACCTTCATTTTTTTTTTTTTTTTTACTTCATTTTATCCAGAAATTTTCTAATTTGCTTCATGAATCTTTGAAAGGTCTCTATGACAAGACCATAATATTCAGTCATTTATTGCAAGTATTCCCTATACACCCAGCATTATTCATGAAAGGGTGGCACCTGGTGGAATTTGAAAATTGAAGTTGGGGTTCAGTGATTGCCCTTCAAGTTCCTGCAGCATGAGTCTAATACTAATATATTAACTGCAGGTAGCCTCTAGAGAATTGCAAGTCATTACTCAATAATGGTCTGCTTCGCATGTTAAGTGTTGTCGCTGAAGCGACCCACCAATCGTGAGCCTTCGCTGCTGCACTGGGTTTGGCGCCTCGATTGCCGGTCAGTGACGTTTTCTCAAGTGCACTGACCTCCGGCTGATCCCTGCGACCCCACATAACCTCGCTCCCACCTGCGCTACTACAGATGATGTCACCCTAACTAACGAGACTCTTAAGCTTCTAAAGCAGCGAGGGAAAGAAGCTTCCGTTTTCTCACCAAGGTCTCAGACAGCTTTAAGGCACCAAACGGGTTGTAGATGCGTCTTTCTGTGTACAGATGTCCAGTTTATGGTACATATTTGGTTCCAAAATATTAATTTTTTTTTTTAATGCCCTCCCTCTTCCTTCTGTGGTATGGAAGCAGCTTAGACGTACCTCAGTTCCCCTTTTCAGACGCAATCAAACTTAAAAGTACACCCCTGCTCGATTTCGGACACAGGGATCCAAGTGGGAACCATGTGACTGTGGACAAAGCAAAAAAAAAAAAAAGAAGAGAAACGAGAATCACACAGAGAGTTAGTCTCAGAAATGGTTTATTACATCAGTACGCACAGAGGAACAGACGCGGCCAGACGTTCCCTGTTCTGACCCACGACAGGGAGTAGTGATGCTCAGTGGCCATACCTAAAAGACAGGAAATGACCACGCCCCGTCACACACCGGCCACAGCCAATGGGCCCGAGCGGACAGCTGCCCAATCGGAAGCCAGAGGCTGTGACCCAAATAAATGGAAAAAAAAAAAAAACAATAAAAAAAACCGCTCCACTGCCACTGCAGGATGGGTAATGTGATGCAGGAAATGGGCACGCCAGAGCCGTCCGTCCAAGTGTGTGCACACACACCATTCACCACAAGGTGTCCTTACACAGCCAAAACGCACCTGCTCCCGGCTCCCGCCTCTCTGGGTCAGGCACATGTAAACAGAGACCGGAGGAGCCGAACATGGACCTCTGACCGCGTGAAGCAGAGGCTCATGGGAGCTGCCCAGCCAGCCAATAAATACAAGAATAAATAACAAAAGACAGTTTCACCTTCAACGCACAAGGAGACGATACGCACTCACTCACTCACGCACGACACACGTTAGGCGTTCACTCGAACGCAACACAGTCACAACCTCACTCAAACACAAGACCCTCACACACATACGTAGGCACCCACTTAGTTACTCCTAAGCTCCTCACCTTCTGCAGATGCCGTGTATTGTTTAGTATGACCTATGTGAGCCAATGTGAGTTAAATTCTTTCTTTGTGCAAATTTACTCGGCCAATAAATCCGATTCCAATTCTCACACACAACGCACGCATGGGCACACTCAAACACGACACAGGCGCACACACACACACACACACACACACACACAATCTCTCGTTATGCCCATGCCAGTTTCATAAAAACAAGCTTCTGCTGTAAACCATCGTAGAGGATCTGCAACCCCAGAATGCAGGACTGCACCACACCTTGTTAGTCTAATGCTAAAACCTTTCCTACAGACAAATAGCACAAATTACTAACAATTACTAACAATAACACAAATCACAAGCACACTTGTGCCCTGCACACTTTACACTCTTAGGGGGGGCGACGTAGCTCAGGAGGGTAAGAGCGGTTGTTTGGCAGTCGGAGGGTTGCCGGTTCGATCCCCCTACCCTGGGCGTGTCGAAGTGTCCCTGAACAAGACACCTAACCCCCCTAATTGCCCTGGTGAATGTGAGGCATCAACTGTAAAGCGCTTTGAATAAAAGCGCTATATAAATGCAGTCCGTTTACCATTTAGTTAGCCAGAACAGCACGCTGTTGCCTCCATCTGTTCCACTGGAGCTGATGTGAACATGTCTGGCAAGACCAGGCCGGAACGAGTGTCACAACATCATTTTTCTTGTGAAACTGCTATTTCCAGATTCCGTATTTCAACACCCAGGGTTTTATCCATTGGTTTCTCTGTAAATAATTTCTTGCGCGCCGGCGTAAAAGCTCCAGACTGAAAGTAAGCAGTTGTTTCTCCAGAACTGTAGGTGAGACATTTTGTTTGCCTGACTGGTGTGATATTTAGGAAAACCACATTTTGAGGTAAAATGGACTAGGGACGTGAACAGTTTGTGGATTTGTCGATTGCCAGTCGTGAGAACGCATGTCAAATGCCAAATGTTTTCTTTTTTTTTTTAAATTCTCAAACGGGTTCAAAATAAAGGATTACCAACGTTACCTAGGCTAATGCTGTAAATGGGTAATAGAGGGGGGTGGGCGGGGCTTGTCGTCATTCACATTAACGTTACTGTCGGTTAAAAACATGGCCAGCTTGCAAAACAGAGCCACGTGTGGAATGATTCTGAAAACAAAAAAGAAAAAAGCTCAATGAAAACACTGTTCACGCGTCGGTATCTATGAGGTTCACCCACCAAAGAACCAAACCGCACTGATGTAAAAAAAAGGTTAAACTTATCCAAGATTCTCTCCTACTCAGATAAGTATCTGGTTTAGATTCACAAAGGCGCCTGCGTTTGAGCTCCACAAAGGCCCACATGCACAGGCCAAACCAGCCCCGTTTAAATAAGGCCAGAGAAACCATAACCAAACTCCACTGCAGCGCCTCCTGTAGGCCAGGAGGAGGAACTGCAGATGGTCGAAAGAGACGAGGTGAGACAGCACGACACACATCAAGATAAAGGCAAACAAAAACAAATCAAGATAAGAATGTCCAAAGTACAACTTTTGTCAAAAAGATACAGCACAAAATACATCTTAACAGTCTGATATGCATATTATTGACATGTAAACATATATAGTAAAAGTATACATTTTCGATCTATTTTCTCTCTCACTGCAAAGGACTCCAGGTGTTCCAGGGGTTTCTACCGGACAACCATCCCTCTGTTCAGCCCCACTGCTCCGCACAGCAAAGGCTGATTTACACCACTCAGACCGCTCGTCACAGAGAGGACCACACAGCCCTTCGTGTGGAGAAAAAAAACGCAGCACCGCGCGTGCAGCTTCATTACTGAGCCCAACACCATACGGGTAAAGACAGGGGCAGCCTGGGCCCAGTGCACTTATCTGTAGTGTAGCTCGGCCAGGAAGCAGCCAATTGTCGGATTTAATGCAGGACGGCCCGTCGTGCACGGAGACAAGCTCTGTGTCAGGTCTTTATGACTCTCTGAACGGCTGGCAGTCATTACTGCATAATTAACACACTCTCTCCTCAGGCTAGAACGCTCCAACGCACACTTCCTGAATTCAGGAGCTTAGCGTTGATTGGCTACTCCGCGGGGCAGTATAAATCAGCCCTAATGGAGAGCAGGACTGGCCAGCTGCAGTGCACTGTGGGAGCCTACGGCCCCTCCCAGTACAGCTCCCCACTGTGCGTGTCACATGACACTCGGCCCCCATTCCTGCTCCTTACTGTGGTCGCACGGGGGGGTTGGGGTCCCTCCTATTTTTGACTTTAGATTTAGGGGGGCTGTGACTGTGACAAATATGGACACAATCGTTCCACCATTTCTCAGCTGACCAATCAGGAGTTGGCACCCCACAGGTGGGCGGGACGGGTCGGTCCGTCGGCCAATCAGATGTCAGACCACAGCACAGCCTTGCTTCCCTTGTCCACGCTGACCACATGGGCTCCCGACGGTGACCAGGCCACAGCGTTGATGGCCGAACTGCAAGAGAGCAGCCAATCAGGACACAGCGACAGCAGGGAGGACCAATCACAGCAGGTCAGAGCAGCAGTGTTTACCTGTGCTGCTTGTCCAGAGTTCGGTCCAACTTCCCCGTCAGCACATTCCACACAAACAGGGTCCCATCTGCTGAGCCAGCGGCTACATACGAGCCATCAGGACTAAGGAGAAAGCAGCAAATCGGCAAGTCACACAGTACAAAAACTACACACACAGTACAAAAACACACACACACAGTACAAAAACACACACACACCAGTACAAAAACACACACACACACAGTATAAAACTGCACACATGCGCAAGCACACACAGACACACACACACACAGTACAAAACCACACACACACACACACACACACAGTATAAAACTGCACACATGCGCAGCACACGACACACACAGACACGTACAAACCACACACACACACAGTATAAAACTGCACACATGCGCAAGCACACACAGACACACACACACAGAGTACAAAACCACACACACACACACAGTATAAAACTGCAGATATGCGCAAGCACACACAGACACACACACACACACAGTACAAAACCACACACACACACGCACATGCACACACACAGACACACACACACACACAGTACAAAACCACACACACACAGTACAAACCCGCACACAGACACACAATTGAATTCTTAGTATTGGACACACTCAGTCAGAGCCACACACAAATCATTATTATCACTAAAAATGGTTCTAACCTGAATGTTACCCTTGTCCAGTCTGCTCCACACTTGAACCCCTGAGCACTGAGGAGAGAGAGAGAGCGAGAGAGAGACAGAGAGAGAGTGACAGAGAGAGAGAGAGAGAGAGATACAGAGAGAGAGACAGAGAGAGACAGAGAGAGAGAGAGAGAGAAAGAGAGAGAGAGAGACAGAGTGACAGAGAGAGAGTAAGAGAGAGAGAGAGAGAGAGAGAGACAGAGAGAGAGTAAGAGAGAGAGAGTCACCGTCACCTTTCACCTCCCTCTACATTTGCTACACATGTACCGGAATTATCTTTTTCCGTTTTCCTGTTTGCACATGCAAAAAAAACAGCCACCGGTGATGTCTGGAATTGGCAGGAAGTTAACAGGGAGCCTGGAATGTTCATGGAGAGTTTGGAATGTTGGGAATGTTTTGCAGTCCTAGGAAATAAACCAGGAAGCGGGAATGTTTATCCCGCACGCTCACCTGAAGGTCTGCCTGACGGCGTTGCTGCGCAGGTCGATGATCTTCAGCAGGTCGTCACGGGAACAGGTGAGCAGCTGCGTCCGGTCGTGGCTCAGGTCCAGAGAGGTGACCCGGCCCAGCAGCTCCAGCTCTCGCACAATGCTCTCCGCCCTGCAGGGGCAGTCAAGAGCAAACAATGACCGACCAATCAGACAGAACCAAACAAACACAGAGCCATGAGACAGAACCAAACACACACAACCATCAGGCAGAAACAAACAAACACAGAGCCATCAGACAGAACCAAACAAACACAGAGCCATGAGACAAAACCAAACACACATAACCATCAGGCTGAAACAAACAAACACAGAGCCATCAGACAGAACCAAACAAACACAGAGTCATCAGGCATAAACAAACAAACACAGAGCCATCAGACAGAACCAAACAAACACAGAGTCATCAGGCATATACAAACAAACACAGAGCCATCAGACAGAAACAAACAAACACAGAGTCATCAGGCATAAACAAACAAACACAGAGCCATCAAACAGAACAAACAAACACACATTACCATCAGACAAAACCAAACAAACACAGAGCCATCAGAAACAGACATGGCATGGTCAGAGATAATAACACCCTCACTCCCTCAGGCAGATGCAGTTGCACACAGAGCTATCGCCCTGATGTCCCGTCTCACCTGATGTCCCAAAAGCGCACTTTCTTATCAAAGTGACCACTCATTACGCACTGCTCCGTACAAACGATGTCATTACAGCTGGAGCCAGCAAATACTGTCTTCATACCTATGAGAGAGAGAGAGAGAGAGAGAGAGAGGGAGGGAGAGAGGAGAGAGGGAGAGAGAGAGGGAGGGAGAGGGAGGGAGAGAGAGAGAGAGAGAGTGAGGGAGAGAGAGAGAGAGAGAGAGAGGGAGCAGAAGAAAGATAGAGAGGGAGAGAGAGAGAGATAGGAAGAGAGAGGGAGAGGGAGAGAGAGATTATAGCGCTCACGTTCAGCTGTTGATATCCTATTATTTATCCTATTATTACTCAATATGTTCCAATACATTTTTCACACATTTAACGGAGTCATTTACGGAACATTAAAGCGTGATGAACTGAACTGAACGGAAGGGATATGGGGAGTGAGGAAGCGAGAAGAGACAGCAAGAGAAAGGAGGGGAGGAGAGAAAGAGAGCGCGAGAGAGAGAGAGACAGTGAGAAAACGAGACTCACAGACTTTACTCCGCAGGTCCCAGAGTTTGAGGGTGCGGTCGTAGCTCCCGGACACGATTCGGGCGTTGTCCAGGAGGAAGCGAGCGGCCAGCACCTTCCCGCTGTGTCCCGTGAGGGTGTGCTGTGGGCGAGAGGGGGGCGCAGCTGAACACCACAACCCTAAACCCAAAACCCCATCAGCGTGTACCCGATGATAACGCAACTCACAGCACGCTCCATTACAGTACAATCACCACTGAATGACTGCTAAACAAAGAGCCGGAAATTTTTTAAAAATGTTCCCGCAGATCCCCGCTGCTAACCAAAACATAACAACGTCTGATAAAATCGCACTATCCTAAACAGACTTTTCTCTTTAAATTCAGTGAGTCATCCGAGGGCATCTGACTGGTGATTACAGGGCTAACACATTTATATTTAAGCAGGCTCTGGTTCGGTTCACTCAACGCTCCCAGCTAGCGAAACGCAATCAGGGCTCAGTCAATCCATTTTTTTTGTAATATCACCCATTTTGACTTTTTTTCCCCCAAATTTGTTTTAGTTTTCTTTTGTTGCCATGTCTCATAAATTGGTTCATAACTTAATTTGTTAAGAGAAATTACAAGCCCTTTTGGGCTTCTTTTTTTTTTTTTTTACTTTCCATGCACATTTTTTCTTCCCAAGTTTATGGTTTGTTGCTTTTTTCCCCCTTTTTAATGGTTTCTAGGTTTTTTCTTCAGCGAAAAAAAAATACTAATTTAAAAAAGAACATCTTTCCTGTGGCTGGAGTACTCACTCTGAGTCTGTAGTCATCTACAGTCCACATCCTGCTGGCAAAGTCATTGGAGGCAGCCAGCAAATAGGAGCCCTGGAAATCAGTCACATGACACACACCTGAGGGTGTAGACAGGTGTA
Organism: Anguilla rostrata; assembly: GCF_018555375.3. Classification (NCBI taxonomy): domain Eukaryota; kingdom Metazoa; phylum Chordata; class Actinopteri; order Anguilliformes; family Anguillidae; genus Anguilla; species Anguilla rostrata. Next base: position 3,850,999 of record NC_057938.1, on the reverse strand, counting down.
ACAGAGGTGTAGAATGGGTGCAGGCAAGTGCAACAGGGGGTATAAGAATGGGTGTAGGTGGGTGTAACAGGGGTGTAGAATAGGTGTAAGCAGGTGTAGGTTGGTGTAACAGGAGTGTAGAGCGGTGTAAGGAGGGTGTAGAGTTGGTGTCATTTTAATGGGGAGGGTAGGTGTAAAGTCAGTGTAGATGGGTGTAGGTGTAAGGAGGCTGTAGAGTGGGTGTAATTTTAATGGGGAGGGTAGGTGTAAAGTCAGTGTAGATGGGTGTAGGTGTAAGGAGGTTGTAGAGTGGGGGTAGGCAGGGGCAACTCACTGCACTGTCAAACTCGATGCTAGTGATCCCAGCATTACTGCCCAGCAAAGAACCTTTAATCTGACAGTGTCCTGAGAGAGAGAGAGAGAGAGATAGAGGGAGAGAGAGAGAGAGAGAGAGAGAGAGAGAGGTGAGAGAGAGAGAGAGGAGAGAGAGAGAGAGAGAGAAGAGAGAGAGAGAGAGAGCGAGAGAGAGAGAGAGAGAGAGAGAGAGCGAGAGAGACTTATAGCACAGGAATGATGTAGACACACACGCACACACACAAAGAACTGCACTGCGAGTGTGGCGGGAGTGGAACAGGACACACACCTGACACCACCTCCCACAGTTTGACCCTGCGGTCCATCCCCCCTGTTGCTAGGACACGAGACCCAGGGCTGAAGCACACGGCATTCACCTCTCCGTCATGAGCATCCTGCAGACAGAGGCCCACACGCACACACACACACACACACACACACACACCTGAGTCAGTACCACAGAGCTCTGCATGCGTATGTGTGTGAGTGTGTGAGCGTGTGTGACATGTGTGTGTGTGAGTGTGTGTATGTGTGTGCGTGAATGTGTGTGCACATCTGTCTGTATGAGTGTGTGCATATTAGTGTGCGTATATGAGTGTGTGTGTACATTAGTGTGCAGTGTATTTGACAGTTTGTATATGAATGTGTCTATATTAGTCTGTAGTGTATTTGACAGTGAATACATAACTGTGTATATATGAGTGTGTGTACTAGCGTGTGTATATGAGTGTGTGTATTAGTGTGTGTATATGAGTGTATGAGGACAGAGATACTCACGAAGGTGTGCAGGGCAGTGGTGGGGAGGCACACCTCAGTACACACCGCTGAGGACCTCTCTGTCTCAGCAGCATCCAGAGAGAGACTGACAGAGCGCCGCCTTCTGAGGAACACAAACCCCACAACACACACATATACCAAACACCACCACACACGCACACACAACGCAACACACACACACACACACACACACACGCATACACATACACACACACCACACACACCAACACACACGACACACCAACACACCACACACCGCGACACACACACGCACAGCAACACACAGCAAACGTGAGACACATAAAGGGCAGTTTTGGCACGATCACCCGATAGATGCAGTCCAACAGCAGCGTACCCAAAGATGTGCGAGAGGGAGTCCAGGATTCCACCAGGGGGCGATCTGGAGACACGGCGACTGGCAGAGACAGAGAGAGGACACAGCGTCATACAGAGCCAGACACACCTGTGTGACACACCTGCAGCTCCGCCCCTCTCCTCGCCCCGCCCCGCCCCGTCCCGTCCCGCCCCGCCCCGCCCCGCCCCGCCCACAGCTCTACCTGGGGGTGCGGCTAATCGCCCGCCCAGGTGAGGTGTCACCTGTCGCCTCTGCCGTGTCCTCCTGCAGCACCTGCAGGACCTCAATGTCGTCATCCCTGTAGGGGACACAACCGTCACTGAAGTATACATCAGTCCTGTGCAACAAGCCCCCCTCTCTCTCAAACATACGCACACTGTACTGCTCATAAAAACACACAGACACAAATACACACACTGTCACTCCCTCTCTCACTCAAACACACACACACATACATGCACTCTCTCTCACACACACGCACACACACACACACACACTCTCTCTCTCACACACACACACACCTGCTCTCCACACACACTCTCTCTCACACACACACACACACACTCTCGCTCTCTCTCACACACACACACACACAAACACTCTCGCCTCACACACACACACTCTCTCTCTACACACACACACACACCTCGCTCTCTCCACACACACACACACACACACACACACACACACACATCTCTCTCAACACACACACACGCACATCTTCTCTCTCTCCACACACACACACACACACACACACACACTCTTCCACCACAACACACACAGCACCTCTCTCTTTCAGCAACCATCTTCTCACACACACACAACATTTCTGCTCTCTCTCTCTCTCTCACAACACACACACACACACACTCTCTTCACACACACACCTCCCCTTTCACACACACACACACACACACACACACACAGTACTCACAGTCTATGCATGGCTTGTTGCAGCTTTCTGCATTGCCTTCTGCTAAAACGAGAGACTGTACATATAAACACACACACACACACTAAGAGGCTAACTGAATAACTGTCTTTCACAAAACAAAAGACAATGGTTCTGACTGTGCACTGTGCAGGACAACCACTCTTGATCAGCAGATTCCATCCTCAAATTCTCCAATGGACAAATCACATTGCTCCCCTGAGAACATCCCACTGTTCCTCTGCAAGTTCTCACCAGCAGAACAACCCGCTGTTCCTCCGGCCCTGTCCCTCTCTGCCGGGGTTGGTTACCTGGTGTCCTTCTCGTTCCCTGCGTTGAGGCAGTTGGCCTCCTGGTTGTGATTACCTGGTGTCCTTCTCGTTCTCTGCGTTGAGGCAGTTGGCCTCCTGGTTGTGATTACCTGGTGTCCTTCTCGTTCTCTGCGTTGAGGCAGTTGGCCTCCTGGTTGTGATTACCTGGTGTCCTTCTCGTTCTCTGCGTTGAGGCAGTTGGCCTCCTGGTTGTGATTACCTGGTGTCCTTCTCATTCTCTGCGTTGAGGCAGTTGGCCTCCTGGTTGTGATTACCTGGTGTCCTTCTCGTTCACTACGTTGAGGCGGTTAGCCTCCTGGTTGTGATTACCTGGTGTCCTTCTCGTTCCCTGCGTTGAGGCGGTTGGCCTCCTGGTTGTGATTACCTGGTGTCCTTCTCCTTCTCTGCGTTGAGGCGGTTGGCCTCCTGGTTGTGATTACCTGGTGTCCTTCTCCTTCTCTGCGTTGAGGCGGTTAGCCTCCTGGTTGTGATTACCTGGTGTCCTTCTCCTTCTCTGCATTGAGGCGGTTGGCCTCCTGGTTGTGATTACCTGGTGTCCTTCTCGTTCTCTGCGTTGAGGCGGTTGGCCTCCTGGTTGTGATTACCTGGTGTCCTTCTCGTTCTCTGCGTTGAGGCGGTTGGCCTCCTGGTTGTGATTACCTGGTGTCCTTCTCGTTCTCTGCGTTGAGGCGGTTGGCCTCCTGGTTGTGATTACCTGATGTCCTTCTCGTTCTCTGCGTTGAGGAGGTTGGCCTCCTGGGCCTTCTCGGCCATCCAGCGGGAGACCAGCTCCTGGTTGTCCTCGGTGGCGCGGCGCAGCTTCTCCTCCAGCGCGCCGAAGGTGATCTGCAGGGCGTCGTACTCGTCCCGCAGCGTCTGATTGGCCCGCTCCAGGTCCTGCAGGCTGCCGCCCAGGCCCCGGCACTCCGCCTCCAGCTCAGAGATGCGCCGCTGGTACTGCAGTATCCTGCCAGCAGGGGGCAGAGCGAGGCTCAGAGAGGCACACATGCACAGGCACACACACATGCACACGCATACACGCACACACAGGCACATACACACACACGTGCACACATGCATGGACGCACACACATGAACACACACGCACACACACACATATGCACAAGGATGTGCGTGCTCGCACACACACACATACAAACACACACGCACACGTGCATGCATGCACGCACGCACACACGCACTTTCACAAAAAAGCACAAACACACGCTCAGCTTGTTCCACACTCACTGAGCCTCATTGGTCTGAATCTCCTTGTCCTTCAGCTGGATCAGGTTATTGAGTTCTATCACATTCTGGGCCAGCTGCAAGGAAACAAGAGTCCAGGCACCAATCACTGACCAGCACTGGCCAACATTGACCAATCACTGACCAACTTCCAATTTTTCTTTTACTACCCTAACTTGAGCGGGCCAATTACAAATCACAAGAGTAAGCTGTATCCGTCGCAAAATGTTACTAAAGCAACATCACTAAAGCAAGAAAATGCAAGTTAGCTACGCCAACCCTCGAACCACAGTTGCACATATGCACAGAGAGATATGCCAAGCCATTAAAAACCAAAATGAATTACATTAGGAGTGCTCGGGGCTACAGGGTGGAGATGGAAGTCAGCTGTATAGCCGACGTCAGGACTGTTAACTCATATTTCATGCTTAATTTTCCTCCTTTGCAAAATCAGGTGCATGCATGCAGAAACTGTACCCACAGGCAAAACTCCGCACCAGTGAGCTGCAGTGGCTAGTTTTACACTTTGTAGAGCAGATTCTCTTTGAAGAAATGTTTTTTTTCAGATTCTTAAGTCAGTGTTCTAGAAATCCACCGCTTTCTGTTACCAGTAGCGATCGTTACATCAGAATTAGAATGTTCTAATCACACACCTTAGAGGGGTAAATGAAGGGACTGAGCAGCGGCAGACAGAGGGACGGGGGACAGACAGGCGGACAGACGGACAGACGGACAGACCTCTCCTCTCTTCTTGTGCAGCTCGGTCAGCTCCTCCTGGTGCCGGATGCGGATCTGAGCCATCTCCTGCAGCAGTGCGTCCCCACGACCCGCTTCTGCCGCAGGGCTGCAGAACACAGAGAGTCCCCGCAAACCACGGTACTGAACAATACACAAACGCACCCGCAATACGCACACACACACACAGACACACACACACACAGACACATACACAAACGCAAAAACACATTTACACAGACACACACACACACACAAAAACACATTTACACAGACACACACACACACACAAAAACACATTTACACAGACACACACACACACACACACAGACACATACACACATTTACACAGACACAAACACACACACATACAATAGGCGTGCACACAGCACACACAAACACACACACGCACACACACAAACTCAAACACACACACACACATCTACACAGACACATACACACACACACACAGGGATGCATCTCCTTTGTGTTGTAGTCCTACCTGAGGTCATGTCTGTTCTGATGGTCAAACTTGTCAGTCTGGAGTCTCTCTGACCAGACAGCCTGTAGGTCAGATTTCTCGAGGAGCCGATTATCTGAAGCACACACACACACACACACACACACACACACACACACAGCAGTAAGTAACAAAGTCCACACCCGTCACTTCAATGCCACCACAACACTTGTGTGACTCCACAGTGCAACATGATCCAGATAGACAGACACTACTACGACATTCTCCTGGGAGTAGGCTGGAGCAGTGATTGGTCCAGCCCCTGGGGAGCAATTACAGCTTTAGTGTAGTGAAGCGACTGGCTATCCCTTGTTGAACAGTTACTGATTGAACGCACAAATTGGCTCATCCCTTTGGGAGTAGGCTCTGCTCAAGCACAGCGATTGGCCAGCCACGAGAAAGCAGGTTCTGACGGAGCACAGCGATTGGTCAGCCACGAGAAAGCAGACAGCGACGGAGCACAGCGATCGTCGCTCTGGATAAGAGCGTCTGCCAAATGCCTGTAATGTAATGTCATGTAATGATTGGCCCAGCCCCTGTGGAAGAAGCTGCCAGCCGCTCTCACATTGGTGGATGATCTCCTCGAAGGCCTGCCTCTGCACCCGGTCCCTCTGCTTCAGCTGGTCCGCAATGTGCTTCTTCCACGGCCGTTTCGCCTGGCCCCCTGGATCCGACATACCCCTGCAGGACCAAGAGAGCCCGCGGAGCCTAATGTCACAACGCTACTCAGCCTTTACTCAAACTTTTACGGTCAGGCCCCCCTTTGGTAACAGTAAGAATGCTCAGGGACGTGCAGCAGTCACGAGCACTTATTTTTTATCAAACTGACCCACTACTTGACTGTGTGTGTAACAGGGAATTTATTCAAGATGTCACCTTACAGCACTTGTCACTTGTCTTCAGTCTAATTTTGCATCTGATGTAGGTCTACACACCCCTCGAACCGCACGTAGACTGACAGTGCTCTGGTGTTCATGAACACAAACAACTATCGCTAAATTAGGAAGGGATGTGGAATCTGTTAACACGCATAGCAACCAAAAAAACGGTGCCACTGATTTCATTAGGGCAGAGACTCAAAAGAATCCCAACATCCTCTGGTCAGCGCTTTATCAATGTCGGTTGCTAGGGCAACAAATTCTGAACCCATAAACACGCGGTTGTTTGGAAACTTGGGAATTTATTTGACACAGTTTGCCAACTGTCAACGACGTAGCTTATATACTGAGAGGCTGCGCAGCAGTCGCTAATATCACATACCTTGGTTGAAGCGTTCTCGGAGTACGACTGGATAGCAAGCGAATTTATAAAAATATATAAAACAGCTGGTTAGGTAGGCTAATCCAGATACAGTAGCAATGCGATTCCTGCATCAGTGTATGCGGTACAGTGAATATTCAACGTGTATAGCGGACTGATCACATATTCCATCGCTTGAGTCGTAAACAAGTGCTACATAATGTTATCATGTTAGCTCCTGCTGCGCCTTTTACTGCAAGGCAGCGTTTGCTGATAGCCAACAACACACTTCCGCGTATCCAAGTTCCCAGCTTCCCATCGCACATAAAAAACCAACGGAAAGGCACCTACGGGTAAACGAGTCTCCGTCGCCAGGGAATGGTGTCCGGCCGAACAGATTAACTGATGTTTACGTTGTGTTGGTGCAAGAGCGCAAGATTTTCCTATCGTTATTTTTTCAACATGGCAATCTCCACATCATTCCACAGTGTTGTTGCCCCATAAACAAAGTAACATGCAGACGGGTCCTCTCTATAACATCGTCGTGTAAAAATTAGGTAAGCAGCGCGTCACCCTGGGACTGACGCGAGATAGTGAAGCAAGCCGATGGAAGCAACCGCTTCGCCATTCTTTGCACCGTTCACTTAAAGGTGCAGTACTTGCCTATGTAATGAATATCGTTGACCGTTTTCAGTATCTGTAGCACATTTTAATTATAGTGTAGAAGATGATCCGATTTCTAAACGGTATTAGCAAACAAACATGGTCTATGTAGCCTACTGTTTATGGGACGTGCCTCCTGGTCATCGAAGGGCTTTTAAAAAAAATCAAAAGTGTAATTAGTCTTTTGTTTTCTTATTTTCCTCTGTGGGCGTGTACGGGATTTATATCAGAGAATGGCGTTTGATATGTAGGCCTACAACTTAACCCTTAAATTCAACTTTAAATCTTGGTATGCTTGCCATGTGCTGCGGGCAAGCTTTTACGTATTTAAGTATAGATTGTATTTGCATTTTAAGTATGCATAGCTACCTCGGTTTCCCAGACAAAAAAAAAACAGAAGCAAGTTCCGTGCATTCTTGTTTTTGTTCGAATGCAGTTATATGGTTCTCCAACAGAGGGTAGCACAGGAAAAGTTATACAATAAGTTCTCCCGGACAATTTCAGGCTGCTGGTATATGAATACATGAAAATAAGCTTCAACTACTGTTTATATGGCACTTATGTGATATTTTAAATGAAACCAGTCATTCATTTTTATATTTCATGCCGATACATCTAAAATATCTAAAAAAAAATTTAAACATCAAGTGGTATCAAACAATATAAAAGTTTATTAAGACAAATACATGAAATAATATCTACTGTACCATACCATCCCAAGCTTATACATGCAATCATACCTGAATTACCACATGTATACTTATTTGTTACTGTATTAACACACATACATTTACCAATTAATTCATAATTAATTATGTACAATAAAAACAAAGCCAAGTGCCAAAGTAACGATTATAAAAATTACTATTATTATTATTATTATTATTATTATTATTATTATTATTATTAATAAGAGAAACGTGATGCTCCCACTCTCTGAGGTTGGTACAGCTTTGAGTGTCAATGAACAGTCTGATCTTCAACTCTCTTGACCTTTAACAAGCACAAAACTATCTGGCCTTCAACTCTCTTGACCTTCAACAAGAATAGAATAGAACCTGTTGGGAGAAAGAGAGAAAGAACAGAGCATATTAGATTCAGGCAGCCATACAGCATGTACGTTAGAGACAGACAGACAGACCTGCTTTTCTGTCAGGAAACAGACATACAAACATGACTGAAGGGTTCCATTCAAGGAAAAAAAAACGCATTGCAAGCAGTTTCCTCTGGAATGCAAAGGAAAGTACGTAAAACACCTTGTGCTGAATGTCCCCTTGCAGAACAATGTTAATGTGGCTACTGACTGGGTGATTGTGTCATGGTGTGACTCAGATTCTTAAACATATCATGTGCTGCTTGGTTATTCCAGTGGGTGCACTAGAGCACCCCCCTTCCCTCCCGGCGAAGAGACACAAACGTTTCGAATATTTCTGCAGAAGCATTTAGAATGAGCATAGCATTCCAGGCCAGTGGTTACTAAATATCTTGCTTTTTTGATACGTCCCCCAGTAAGAGACAGACAGACAGACATGCTGATTAGGTTTGGGACAGGCATGCTGTACATCTGTTGCTGGCCCAGGCACAGGTGTGGTTGAGGGTCTCAGGGTGCGGGCCACCCACCTTTTTCGGTGGTAGTGTGTCGCTCCTCTGGCAGGTACAGCGGGTGACCTTTAGGTTTACAAGACCAGTCCCTTACCCATTACACTACACTGCCGCCCCTGATTTCCTGGTTCAGTAAATCTACAGACAGGCAGATGAAAACTGTCTGCCCCTAAGCCCCACAGCAGGAACATGGACATTTCATTCTGCGTCAAATGGCGTTAATCCCTAAGCATTTTATTTCAAAGGCGGAAATAGCTTCAGTGAGACTTCATTTAAGCCCCTGGCGATGCATCAACCTTACTGAGCCAGGTTTTGGTTTTACTGTTCACTGTTAGTTGACTTTGGTGGGGTGTTGGAGTGTGCTCTCATTATTGACTGTGTCCACACCACCGTTTTTCCTCCTTTGTCTGTCTAACGGACTCAATTCGCATGCGGAAATGAATACACGACAAACAAAACGCACGCAGCTGTGAAGAACTTGCGGCAGCAGGCCAAAAAGTGGTCGTATTTTTTTTTTTTTAAAAAGGTGAAAAGGTTTTGCCGCAGTTGAGAGAGAACAGCCAATCGCGTCGTGCGCTGGATGTTCTGCTGGGCGGTACAGCGACGGTAGATCGGTCCCTCGTTTGCTCCGGACACATGAGCGGCAATGGGGTGCTAAGGTCAGAGGAGATGAGGGGAGGGGCCCCAAACGATACCGCTTCGGGCTTTGTGAAGCCCTGCCCCAGCGCGCCACGGGATTTCCGCCTGGACGTGAAGCATCCATGGTTTTTACGGTTTTATGTTTTCACTCTTGTTTGTGAGTCCGTGTGCCCCCTCACAGGGATTCTTGGAAGAGCAGGAATCTGGAACCTTCTCTGTGCCTCTTATCTGTTACGTGTTCAGTGTCACATAGGATCTTCCTCACTGTAGCTAATCCAGTGAGTGCACTTCCCTCCCTCATGACATGCACACACACACACACAAACACACACACGTGAATGCATACACGCACACACACAAACACACACACACATACACACACACACACACACGAATGCATACACGTACACACACGCACACACATGAATGCGCACACAAACACACACACACAAATGCACACATACACACACACACATGAATGCACACACTCACACACACACGCACGCACAGGGAAACAAAGAGTAATCTCTGTCACAACAATTCAGAGATTGGGCAAGAGTCCAATGTCACATTAATACAGAGAGGAGAGAAAGAGAGAGCATGGGAGAGAGCAAGAAAGAGAGAGAAAACAAAAGAGACGGGGAGACAGTTGCAGCTCATTTAAGGCCCTTGGATGTACCTTATTACTAATCGGGAGGTAAAGGAGAGACTGCATGGCTCTAGTCTGGAAAAGCTATGGTCCAGACGGTGTCCTCAGCGAGATCCCTCCAGGGCAGCCAGAAAACTCAGCTAATGCTATGACTCATTCTGAGCGTAGTTTACTTCACTGACGGCTGGAAACGAGGGCTGATGATCCCCATTGTGTCTGTCAGAAAATAAACAACTGCGGACGCGTTAGAGAATTCGCTCAAGGGTATCAGATATGGAGAAGTCTCACGCTTTCTTGAAGAAGGCTATAATGGCAAAACGCTCACATGTGCACCCTGCACATCCTAATTGCAAATTGTGTCCGTAAAAGTAAGACAAATTTCATTGTTCTGTAGATTTCCAAAAGCATTTATTTGTATTTTGCGCAAAATGTTCTTTTGCTGACTTACTAAAATTTATGTAAATTATGATAACCCAATTTAATGCATGAATTATTGCCAGTGTCAGAATAAGTGTGTCATTACAGCAAGGACTAGCCCTTTAGCTGAATGTGTAATACAATTAACAACTGTTACTGTACCACCATGAGGCTAAATGACTGTTATATTGGGTGTATGGCCAGCAGCCAAGCAGTATAGCCCACTCTAAGAGAGAGAAATCAATAACAAAAAAAAAAACTTTATAATTAATTAAATAAAAAAATTAAAATTAAAAAATTATTAAAAAATTATAATTATTATTACATTAATGGCTGAGGTTAGTGTTAGGTATATGGTACATATTTATTTTTTGTTTGTTTAAGGCAGGATTTGAGCTATATCCAGTTGCTAACTTTAGGGTTAGCACAACAATTTTTTGTTTTGGGTTAAACCGCAATTTATGAATTTTTAGAACTAAGTCTAATATTTGAATGTATTAAAATTATATATATACAGTATATGTGTGTGTGTGTATATATGTATGTATGTGTGTGTTTATAACCTGTCAGAATAAGCCAAAGATACAAAGGATTGACATAGGAAAAGCAGGGTGATGATGATGATGCGAAAATGGGAGCCGGTAGAACAGGTCTAACTTCCATGACAGGACTGACGCGTCACCGTGGAGTCACTGTGAAGTGAAACCACATAACCACTCGATCACTCAGACACACACCTGCCACGGCACGCATCTCACACACACCCAGAGACAACGCTGCTCACTCACGCTCACACACACTCAGAGACAGCGCGGCTCACTCACGCTCTCACACACACTCAGAAACGGCGCTGCTCACTCACGCTCTCACACACACTCAGAGACAGCGCGGCTCACTCACGCTCTCACACACACTCAGAGACGGCGCTGCTCACTCACGCTCTCACACACACTCAGAGACAGCGCGGCTCACTCACGCTCTCACACACACGGTCCACCAGCACCGAACCTGAGGACTTGTTTGTTTATTTAGTGGCGAGAAGGATTTTTGGCGGCGTGTGGATTTTTTTCGCATTTGTCTGTCATCTATTTCGACCGAGTCTATTTCTATATCAGCCTGTCTGCATTTGTCTGGAGGGCTGAGGGGAATGGACAGGGGGTACGTCATATTGATCAGGGTTCCCGCGGGAAGCAGCCCTTCCACAGTGCTCACCCTGGTCTGACAGGGTGGAAAAGTGCCCCTCTCCAGGGGCAGGGAGGGGCTGCAGGAACAGAAGAACAGAAGAACCAAGGACTGGGGTGGGGTGGGGGGGGGGGGGCGAGCAGGGTATGCCTAAAAATGGGGAACCATCTGCCCTGATGCTTCTACTGCCTCTGCTCCTACGCCTCATCCCTGCTACAGAGACAGGTACTGTACCATACCCAACTGCCACACACCAACACACACACACACACATATACACACAGACATATACATACACACACACAAGCAACCACACACACACAAGCACACACACAAGCACCCTCACACACACATATACACACACACACACACATATATACACACATACACATGCACTGACATACACCGGTATAGTACATCTCACACACAAATGACTAAAAATGCACATTTTCATGTGCTGCTTCATTTTTTCGTTAACCTCCATTGTGTTGTGCCTCGGCCACAGTGTGCCCTGTACCGAGCGTGAGGGTTAGAAAGCAGAAGTCAGTGGCAGTTCAACATCATGGCCGGAGGGCGAGCAGTTAGCACGCCAAAAATGTGATCTAGAAAAACATGTCCTCGGTTTCTCCGAGATGAGCTCTTACGCGCGCAACAAGCAGGATTAATTCAAACGAATCGAAAGACGGCACTGGCGACAGCTGTTAAAAAAAAAAAAAAGCTGTTAAAAATGAACCCTGTGTTCGGACGCGGCGTCCGCGCCCCTCTCAGAACCGCGTTTGGGCCGTGGCCGGACATGGCCCCCTGCGCGCGCCTCGAGAAGGATGCGGTTTGCCGCGCATTCTGGAATTTTCCTCTCCGGGAATATGAAAGACGGGGATGATAAATCAGCGGCTTGTCAAGGTTTCACACCTGGGGCGCATACCAGGGGCGTACGAGGGTAACGAGAAACGACAATCAGGAGAGAGGGTGGGAGGGGTGTGTGTGTGTGTGTGTGTGCATGCGTGTGTTTGTGTGTGTGTGTGTGTGTGTGTGCGCATGTGTATGGTGGAGGAGGGCTGGTGGGAGATGTCAGCATGACATATGTGAGGGTACCTACTGCATACATGCAGCTGCTTGCTTTTTGTATCTGTACAAACAAAACGACCCAGATGCTCTCAGTTAGACAGATTTTGCCGGGGGGTGGGGGGTGGGGAGGGGGGGCCTGGGTGTATATGCTCACATGTCCATTTTTATGTAAAACACAGACACCGGGAAGTTACCCTCACCACAAGGAGTCTTCATAGAATCAACCAACATGAGGCACTTGCTGAAATGGCGCCCCCTGCAGGTCCCCTGCCACCCTGTCAGCTACTCAGTACAGTACCAGGGGTGAGTCTGGTGTGTGTGTGTGTGTGTGCCTTACAGGAATCTGTGTCTCATTATGTATGGATGTCACGTAGGCCACGTATAGATTTAGCTTCAGTTCAGAGCAGCTCCCTGTGTGCGGTATAGGTTCGCGTATGAAATGCCGAGCAGTTGAGTTGCATTGTTGGGTGTGGATTTTCAGCGCGATTTCTCTCACCGCAGGTATTTTGAACTCTTCATTAAGAACGGGAGCTGGGAGGACGCCCCCTACTGTCGGAACGTTGACGGCGCCGCCTGCGACCTGACGGTCGGCTTCGGCTCCGACTCCGACTACAACGTCCGCGTGAGGGCCGAGTGCGGCGGCCGCGTCTCAGACTGGACCAGGCTCGGAACGCCGTTCAACCGCAGAGAGAGTGAGGGATCATGGGATGTCTCTTCTGTATGTGTGTGTGTGCGTGCGTGTCTGCGGATCACATGACTCCAGTTTCTCTCCGCCCGTGAACAGCCAACCTGACGGCGCCCAAAATGAAAGCCGCTGTCTCCGGGGACTCCATCCACGTGGTGTTTGCGGACCTCACCGAGATGGTGGACGTGACCCTGAAGCACTGGAGGGAGGGCCTGGAGAAGGAGGTGAGAGGTCTGGACGAGAGGGAGGTGAAGGCTGGAGTAGGGGGCGAGGGTCTGGAGCAGGAGGAGATGAGGGTCTGGAGGAGGAGGAGGTGAGGTCTGGAGTAGGGGGCGAGGGGCTGGAGCAGGAGGAGGTGAGGTCTGGAGTAGGGGGCGAGGGGCTGGAGCAGGAGGAGGTGAGGTCTGGAGTAGGGGGTGAGGGGCTGGAGCAGGCGGAGGTGAGAGCTGGAGCAAGAGGTGGTGAGAGCTGGAGCAGGAGGTGAGGGCTGGAGCAGGAGGTGAGGGTCTGGAGGAGGAGGTGAGGGTCGAGGCTGTCTCCCAGCCCCCTGGGCTCAGCCTGGCTGATGTGGGCTCTGTCTCCTGCAGGCCTCCATCCAGCACATCATGGTGGAGAGGAATCCCTTCCACCTGGGGGGCCTGGAGGAGGGGGCCACGTACTGCCTGAGCGCGCAGACCGTGGTGCACGACAGAAGAAGCGCCAGTACAGAGCCGCAGTGCTTCAGCATCGCTGGTGAGCGCCGCGCCGAAAGAGACGGCCTCCCTCCGCCTGTGGAACATTATCCTCTCTGCCTCTCTCTCTCTCTCTCTCTCTCTCTCTCTCTCTCTCTCTCTCTCTCTGCCTCTCTCTCTCTCTCTCTCTCTCTGCCTCTCTCTCTCTCTCTCTCTGCCTTTCTCTCTCTGCCTCTCTCTCTCTCTCTCTCTCTCTCTGCCTTTCTCTCTCTCTCTCTCTCTCTCTCTCTCACTCTCACTCTCGCGCTAGTGCTCACGGCTGGTCGGTAAGTGCGTTCTCCTTGCCGTGGTTGGTCAGGTGTTATGTTCTGTGCTTTCCGATTGGCTGCTGGGCTCTCGTCTTCTTGACACAATCTCACAATCTCTTGCCGAGTGTCTCGGATTGATTGCTTAGTTGCCTCCTTGCCTCCTTGCAATGATTTCACTGGAGGTTCGTGTTGTCGTTGCCATGGTTAGGCAACCGCTGCGTTCCGATTGGTCCCCGTGTTCTCAATGACCCTTCGCTTGCAGTGTCTCCGGAATCTGCCCGCGGCTGGCTGAAGCCCACCGTGGCGTGCGTCGCCGTGGTGATTGTCGCAGGTGTGGGCCTCGCGGCATTTTGGTCTGTGACGAGGTGCTACCCCGCCCTCCTGAATACCTGCTGGCCCCGGGAACCCCTGCCAGATGCACTGGTGAGTTCCACGCCCATACACACCCGAGTCTGGATGTTCAGCCAAGAGGGTGACGAAGGGGAATGCTATGTGACCGAGGTGAGGTGTGAAGCGAGCGCGTTTGGCAGGATCGGCTGGGCGGGAGGCGTGTGAGGTGACTCTGTTCTCTGCAGCTCCGCAGGGAGGCCAACACCAGGCTGAGAGTCCTGCCGGAGGAGGAGATCCACGAGCTGTGCCAGCCGGTCCTGGTTCTGCTTCCAGACCCGGTCTGAGGGAGGGAGGGAGGGAGGGAGGGAGGAAACGATGAAGAGGAGTGGATCTTCCCACGCTGAGAGCAAAAGCCCGCACGCTCACCTGGACCACAGCTCACCTAGATCAGACGTCATCTGGACCAGAACTTTACCGGGACGAGAACCCATCAAGAGCAGAACACAAGGTCCAAACATTACCGGGACTAAAACTCATCTGGAGCAGAACACACCAGGGCCAAAACTTACCTGGACTATAATTAGTCTAGAACAGAACACAAGGTCCAAAACTTATCTCGACTAGAACTCATGCAGAACAGAACACAAGGTCAAAAAATTACCTGGACTACAACTCATCTAGAACTAAGCTAACCTGGACCACAGTTCACCTTCACTAAGGTTTACCTGGGAACTAATGAACTCCATTTTACAGAAACCTAGCCGAAACTCAGAGGTGCTGCTCAGTTGTGTGAACAAACTCTTTGAATAATGACGGATTTACTGTCCAGCAGTTAGCAGCGTGGTTCAGGTCAGACTTGCTGTTTGACTGCAGATCAAATGTTAATTCGATCTACAGATGTTAACAAACACTGTTCAACCGGAGATGTCAAAATGAGCGTTGAAGCATTGTTGATATTGTCAGTATTTCTTAATGTAAATGTGTAGTCAATGAAGTCAATGAATGAAGCATTACCAGAATAGGAAGTGCATTAGCATTTTAAAAAACGATTTCACATACAGCTCAGAAGTATTTTTGTTTTTTTGCAGAAAACTACTGTCAATTATCGTAGATTGATGCGAGTATTATTTCCGAGGGAGTACTGTATTTTTCCAAGACACCATTTTTCTGAAAAGCTATTTCTGTAAAATAAAATTATTTTCTACCTCATACGTTTAGTGCAACAGCTTAGTGGTTTATCCTTGTTTCTGAATCCTTGTGTGTGTCCTCGAGTGTTGTCAACAACAAGACATTTGAACAAATCATCACTACAAAACTTTACCTAACAACTCCCAGATAATCTGGATTGAGGTATTCTTGCTCACCCTGGGCCTTTATTGGTGGAGTTGCTGTTCACATGTAGGTGTGCTGGTGTTGCTACGTAGGCGTTGTTTTGTAGGAGTGTTGGTGTTGAATTGTACACGTTAATATGTAGGTATGTTGTGGTTGTAGGTGTGCCGATGAAAGATCCACTCTGCACTTCCTGAGGTTTTTATTTGTCATTACCCCCCCGTCCCCGTCCCATCCTGACTGGCCTTATGTCCCAAACCGGAACTCCTTCTCATTCAGATACATAGCGGGGAGAACCCCATCACTTTACAGACAAAATGACACCGGCGGCAGTTCTGTTACATTAAAAACCATAGAAATGCACCCACCCCTCCATCCAGTCCTCTGACGGGGGGTGGGGGGGGGGCGTCTCAGTCAAAGGGGTTTCAATCGCCCCCATATTGGGCTGATGTGTATACATGACGGGGGGGGGAAGGGGGGGTCACTTAAAATCCCAAATTCCAGCATTGCATATCTTCTAGCCGTTGGCGGCAACAGACTTCTTGTATCGTGGGCATGCTTGACCCTCGTCAGTGTCCCGTCCAATCTCCACGCAGGAAATTGTCCGCCCGAGGACCCACAGGTCCGCACAAGCTTCAGCCCCTGGCTCCGCCCCCAGGGACCTATACAGCCCCAGCCCCGCCCCCGCCTGGGCCATTGGTCCGCAGGTCGTGCCACATCTTCACCAGAGGTTCGCGGTTCTTCCAGATCAGCTTATGACCGTACGCAATGTACCACCTGCAGAGAGGAAACAGGAAGGGAGGCAAGCGGGACTCACTCGCAAAGAGGCCCCAACATGTCTGACAAATCTAATGCAGACACTCACCCAGGCAGACAGGTACTAGTACATTACAGACAGACAGACACATTCTCAGACAAGGACACGCAATTAGAGTTACACTGTATCCCATCTGAGGCCAAACCTGAAAGCCTAAATGAGCAGCCAGCCTTGGGAATTTTCGGTTAATAGGAAGCCATTTTGGCTCTGGGAGACCAGTTTCCCGCCCTTGGGCACAATGAAGGTGGTTGAGATTGGACACTCACACTCCAAAGAGGGCTCCTCCCAGATGAGCAGCGTGGTCAAAAATCCTCCATCCCAAAACCACGCCAGCTGTATCCATAGCAACAATAGCTTTTAAAGCCTAGAGAGAGTAGCACAGTAAAGGCAGGGATCAAACCAACTGCAGAGAGACTGCACATACTTAATGCAGATAGACACACCTGTACGACAGCTCACAAAGCCGCGCATACACATACACAAATATGCACACGCACGCACACAAGCACAGCAAAAGAGTTCTTCTAATCAGCCAAGGGCCAGTATCCATGATCTGCAAAGTTACGATCAGCAGCGCTTATGACCAGTGAAGAGCAGCGAAGCGTGCCTATGACCTGCAAACTGCACTCATGATCAGCAGTGCTTCTGACCAGCAGGCAGTACTCGAGGACGGTTCATACTGCAGGGATACTCAAATCTGCCCCTTGGGGCCGGCAGCACTGCTGACTTTCATTGCTCCAGTCTAATCAGGGCTGTTTTAATCCTGGGACACCAGGCAAGTTAACTCTCTGGCAAATCGGTGGCATTGGCAACTCAACGAACTCTCAGGCAGAGAAGAATAGCGCAGTGCCACGAGCCTGGGGGGCTAGATTTGAGTGTCCCTGCTGTGTTAAGGAACAGGGTCATTAAAAGCCACTCACGTTGCCTGCACTGAAGGTGAACATGGGCAGGAAGATGATGCCCAGCTTGGCCTCGGGCATCTTCGTACAGACAGCGGCCAGAACTGCCATTATTGCACCGGACTGGAAAGGACAGGAAGTGAGGTCAGGAGGAGGAAGTGACGTCAGTGCCTGAAAAGACTCGGAGTTTCGGACGAGGAGACTCACCGCCCCGAGGGAAGGGCCGAAGCGTCCGGAGCCCGTCTTCGCCGCGTAGCTGACGAGCGTGGAAACCACACCTGAGCATCAACACAAACCCACAGGTGAGGCTCCGGCCCCGCCCACACCACCGAGGTCACCCTGTCAATCACCACAGGCTGACTCAACAACGCAATCCATCAAAACAGGGGCTGGGCCAAATGCTGAGAAACTCGTGAAACACTAGTTCAGCCACTCAGCAATGACGTGTGTGTGTGTGTGTGTGTGTGTGTGTGTGTGTGTATAGAGAGAGAGAGCGAGAGAAAAAGAGAGAGAAAAGAATGATAACTTCATGATAAACAATCACACTGGCAAACCTAAGCACTGCCAGTTATAAATATATATACATATATGTATTAAAAACATTGTGCCTAATTACTCTAATGTAATTATCATGCAGAAAGAGCACACTCTAAACTGTACAGGATGTCGTCATCGCTGTAACAGGAAGTGGCCGGTACCTGCAGACAGGTAGGCGGCCATGAACTGCTCCGGGCCGAGCAGAGACACAATGCTGGAGGAGAAGCTCCACAGCACATACATGTTGGCCGCCATGTGGAGGAAGGAGTAGTGGCTGAAAGTGGAGAGGATCATGGGAAGGCACGGTGCCTCTAGAGGACGGAGGACAGTAGCACATGTAAGTCAAACACGATCACTGTAAACACCAATATCCGGCCAATTTCCAACAGTATGCTCAACGCAGATACCCAAGTCAACACCCAACACTACAGTCTGCACCGACACCCAAGACTACTCCCAACAGTACACTCAACACTAATACCCAGGTCGACTCCCATATTTCACATGGCCTATGAAGTTTGGTGGTGTACTGTGGCGTCATATACCATTGTATTTTTTTTTATTTAAAAAGAAGAAAGTTAATACTCCACATTTCAGTCAATGCGGGGAGTCTAGTCGACTTTCAGTGGTACAGTCAACACTAATACCCTCATCAGCTACCGTTCATACCGTGAATTCAATTCAGCCTGTCAGGCACTTTTTACAGAGACACTGTCACAAACACACCATACAGAGCAAACACAAAGGCAAGTATGAACTCCGAAAAGGAAGTAATCAACGTACAAAAAAACAATCCCCTGTGGGGAGAAAAAACACTGAAACGGGGCTGTTTGATACTTCTGCGGAGTAAAAATGGGTCTGCGTGCGGAGTGCGGAGGTTGCAGACCATGTCCACGTTGATGCCGGGTACCTCCCCAAGAATTTGAAAGCGCGTAGTTAGCAACCAGTGCCCGCGTACGCCGTACGGATGAGTGGTTGGCTACCGCCAAACGTCACTCGTACGGTTCAGGAATTTTAAACAATAACCCGCACGTGTACAACATGCTGTACAAGTATGAATGCTCTGCTCGTTCGCGAGTGTCACACACAACGCAAATCACGCAAACTAATACGCAGCGGTATAAAACAGCCCTCACACACAAAGGAGCTGAACGAGAGTGACGGACAGACAGATATGCAGGCCAGGCAGACAGACAGACAGACAGACAGGCAGACAGCTAGGCAGGTAGGCAGGCAGGCAGGCAGACAGGCAGGCAGGCAGAGAGACAGGCAGGCAGGCAGGCAGGCAGACAGGCAGACAGACAGACAGACAGGCAGACAGGCAGGCAGGCAGACAGACAGACAGGCAGACAGGCAGACAGACAGACAGACAGGCAGACAGGCAGACAGACAGGCAGGCAGGCAGACAGGCAGACAGACAGGCAGGCAGACAGACAGACAGACTCACTCACTGGAGGCCGGGTCTGAAGTGAAGTACTTGACCATAGTTCGCTGCAGGGGGGGAATTCTCCAGCAGCAGAACACCAGGACATTCACCGCAATGATCCCTGTGGGGGAGGGGCAGAAGGAAGGGAAGATGGGTGGAGCTCAACGTCAGAATTTCACCATTCAACAAGTACTCCTGACCCTTGACCTCTGACCCTTGCCCCTCACCCCCTCAGCTCCACCCAGCTTTGCCGGCCCACCTGAGACTGTCCGTTGGCCCTGAGTCAGATTTTCCCACCACTGGTTCACCTGAAACAGAACGACGATCGCCTGCTTTTGGAAGTCTGACAGCCGGCTCCACCAGCGGTGCCAGTGCGCGGTGTCGTCCTCGTTCTGCCAAAACAAGACACCGGGTTTCACTTCCTGCGCACCACGGGGTGCAGCTACACAGCTTTCACTTCCCGTACAGCAAGGCAGGGATGCGTGTGCAGAACACTTCTCTCTCTGCACTCCCTCCATCTTACAGGCACCCCTGCCCTGCTCTCTTTCTCCTCTCCCATTCCCTGAAATTACCCCCCCCCCCCCCCCAATCCCCCCTTTCTCTTACTGCACTCTACCTGATTTTGGGCGCCATCTTGTTTCTGCGGGCGCAGTTTCTCCAGCCACTCGGCGCGGGCCTCGTCCACGTAGCTCTGCACGCGCGACTTCACAGACTCGTACTGCCAGATCGCCGCCGTGCCAAAAGAGCAGCCTGTAAACTGACATGGAGTTAGTCCACCTGCGCGGGAGTCACAGAGCACTGACTGAGCAAGAGGAGTCACAGAGCACTGACTGAGCAAGAGGAGTCACAGAGCACTGATGTGAACAAGAGGAGTCACAGAGCACTGATGTGAACAAGAGGAGTCACAGAGCACTGACTGAGCAAGAGGAGTCACAGAGCTCTCACTGAGGAACAGGAGCCACAGAGCTGAAGAGTCAACAGGAGTCACAGGGCTGACAGATCAAATTTATTCCCACCAGTGACTGAAACAACAGGGGTCCCAGCACTTAGTGACCAACAGAAGTCAAAGCCCTAACAAACCACCAGGAGTTACAGAGCTGCCATAGATTTTCTACAGTACCCAGATAGTCAACTTTTGTACTCTTTCTGTCCACTCCACTTCTCTAGTCTGAGAGGTTCAAGACTAGAGTTTCCAATACTATATAACAGTTCATGCCCATTCATGAAGAGACAGTCAAAATAAAGGAACTCATGCAATGTCATTGGAAATATTATTGGTCCCACACCTTAATTCATATTCATAAGCTTTGTTAAATTGGAACGTATCAGTCTAAACAGAAGAGAGACACAATTTCCCACGTTAAGAATATGGAGCTGACAGTGTGCCTTGGTCTGTAGAGTCTATGGCAGCACAGTTTCAAAGCATCGGGGAGGGGCCTACCCCCAATGTGAACACCAGGGGCTTCACCAGCCTTCCGAAGGACCTGGGTGGACTGGGTAAAACGGGAGGCTCCATCCCCTTCTTAGAGGTTCCCCCCTCAATGAGCTCGGATTGCTTTAGCCTAGCATCCTCGACATCCTCCTTCTTGGCCTCTGTCTTTTTAGGAGCTTTCCGGAAGCCGCGTGTCTGCTCGCAGTAGAACGGAGACCTGTGGGAGAGAGGCGTTACGACGCTGACACCTGTCACTAATCCTTCGCTGGGTCATGGATGAAAAAAATGAATCCTTAAAGGCAAACTAAATCACAGGAAGTGATGGGTTTCTTGTTCTGCTAGAAGGTGAAGCTACTTTATAAGTATTTCTTGGGGAACCACGCTATGTTATTGAACTAACAAGTAGTACTGCTGTCCTTAATGTAGGGAACGCCCCCCTTTTGTAACTCCCTCAATGCGACTGACAGTTTTAAGCTGCTCCTCAAGACTGCACAACGTAACGTCACATTTTTCCAAATAACCGTGGCAAAAAGTAGCTAGTTAGCTAGCTAAGTTGCTGGTGTTGTAAGTCGGTAGTCGCAACAACTGACTATAATTATGAGTGAATTTTGGTAAACTACATTGTTTACAAGTTATCGGCTTCGCATGGCTAACTACTATAGCTAACACAAATAATCTGTAAAACAAATAATTAAATAAGATTTAATTCCGCCACTGGGTAATGCTATAGTTGTAAATCACCTAAATTATGTTACCTAGCTAGCAAGTCCGAGGACACAGTTTATCTGCCTGACAAATCCTTCAAATCTTCACCGCAGTCCACCCTCCCCATACATCTGAAGTGAAATGTAAATAAGTAAACAAATGTCCACATCTTACCGGTTTCCTCTTGTAGTGGAGATCAACATGTCGCCTTTAGTCCACCTAAGAAAACAGCCCCTCCACGCCATGTTTCCAACAGAGACTGTTTCCACTGACCTTAACGACCCTCCTCTATCATCCCCTACCGGGTCACAGGAATCAACATAAACGGGAATATCGTAATGTCGGTTAAACATACTGCGACCTCTTGTGGAAAAGAAAGGGACTAACAGTGTGTTATCAAAGTTACAGAATCGAGGAGTTCCTAATTTAGCTAATTCTGTGTGGTTCATGGTTTATTGCTTAGATTTAGCTGGGCAGACTTCGATCGTTTAGTATCATTTTAGCGCCGTTAAAATTTGTATTTATTTTGTATGGTTAGCCTTTTCTATAATTAACAGACTCGCGTTTGGGCCTTATTTATGGCCTAAACAGGCTGTTTAAATAAACTGTAGGCCTATTTAATAGTGCGGAAGGTATCACCGTATTTAGCTAACATAACTCAGCGAAAGTGAAAGACGTTTTCCCCAAAAAATACTGCAGTCAGGAAAGTCTTAGGGAGACCCCATGAGGTGACAAGAACAGAACACATCGCTCAGGGCAGGGTCACTCGGCTGCTATGGTCAGACAGTGGGTTTTTTTTATTTATTTATTTTTATTTATTAACAGCGTTCGTTCCACCTTCAAGTATTTTACTTTTAAGATGATTACAGCTCTGTCGCCCTGTTTGCTCTGTCCATGGTACTGACCCCGTTTGGCTGCATTATAACGTTAGCTAATATTTATAAACTGTTGTGCAGGATTTTAAAACAAATTGATATCCGTTGAAAGACGGGATATACATACAGTAGTTGACTATTATAATCTTCGTTCGGCGAAAAAACATGGTTATTAGGCTGCTGACTAATAACATTTTTTTTCAATTGTTGTGGATTAAACGTGGTGGTAGATTACTTGTTGCTAATGCTAATATAGACTCAGCAAGATAATCCTTTTTTATTCTGTATCATGGTTACATTCTGCACTTCCCAGATCGATGTACCGTCTCCATGATGCGGAGATATAGGTCTGTATCCTAGAGCGCCTTCTAAGCCTATCTGACCAGACGTTCAGACTAGCAGCTTGTTGATTATCGATTTCGAAATATGGTCCGCTAGACTGTTTCAAGAGAAGCGGTAATTTTTACAACCACATTTTACTCCACTAAAAACATTAATAATCACCCGAAGACTTTCAATGTTGGTCAGTGGAGTGAACGCAATTACCGAGGTGACATCACCGATCGACGCGAGTGCAATCTGATTTCTGAAGGGAAAAAGCTGAAACGCTTCCGCCTTGTGAATTGGAAAAAGGAGGACGGAGGGGGGGACACACGCGTTGCTTTTCCTTGCGAAGATGGCGGCCCCTGTTCAAGCCAGCCGGGCTGGATCCGTGAACAGCGTTGGGAACAGCCCGACTGCAACGCCCAACAACCCGAATAACAACAACAAAATTATCCCCGGCTACCCTGAACTCGATTTCAGGTCTGGTGCAAGGATTGAAGAGTTGAACAAGCTGATCCAGGAATTCAGCAGGCACGATCAACGTGAATATGACGACCAGAGAGCCTTGGAGATTCACACCGCGAAAGACTTCATCTTTTCTATGCTTGGTAAGAAATATTTTTAATATAGATTTAGAGATTGACTTTCATTCATAAATACGTTACGTTTGCTTCGGGTTATTACTGGGTTTTGTCGTTTTATTAATTAATTTATTCTTTTTTTATTTTTCGAACAAAGGAGCAAGATGAATCGCCCCTTTAAATCGCACAGATGGGCTTTATTATTAGCCAGAAGTTGTTCGTTATCCATCTCTTTCACCGAGCTTGATTCGGGTTTACGTATTCCTGGGCTTTAATTGACGTTGTTGTCGCTGTCACTCAGTAAGTCAACTGCATGTGTAAGTGGCTGCTCGTGTCAGTTCGGGCTTGACCTTCGAGCGCCAACAGAACCCCATCCGAACTGCTCAGATGCGTGTGTAGTCGGCTACGCGCGTGTCCGAATTTACGTTTGCTCCCGGTTCTGCGGGTGCTTGGCCACTCATGGGGGCGAAAATGAACTACGACTCTGCGATTCGGCGCACAGAGCGTGACAGGCTATTAAGACATTTATTTACGTAAACATTTATTCACAGATTAAAAAAACAGCAACAGCATATTGCCGTAATACCTGTTATACCGCAAATAATGAAAATGACATTTAGGATGAGCTTGCATTTTAAGTGGGTCTGTGCTTATCAAAACCACATACAGTGCAGAGAAACAGGCGATGTAAAGTAACATACAGTAGTTACACTTTTGGTTACACTGACTAATACAGACAGCACTATATAACGCCATGTGTGTATTAATAAACTAAGATTGCATAATAAGATATATAATATAATTAGCAGATTAAAAAAATTAATGGTAATCTTAGACCACAATAAAATCAGGAAGGAGTTTAGAAGAGGCATCAGGGTCCCTGTCCATCTTAGCATCTGTGAAATGGATGCAGTGAGCTTAAAGTCAACACGGCATCATCTTCAGAGCTTCTGTTTACCCCAGAGCAGAGGATCAATACAAATACATGCATTGCATGTTTGCCTGTTGTTTTTTTTTTTTTGGTCAAACAAGCTGCCCTTTTGGGCATTGTGTAGAGCCCCGTTGCAGTGCATGCTGTAATCGCAGTAAATGAATTGTGACAAGAGAGAAATGCATCAAGAGAATAGCATGTGCTCCTGAGGAAGGCCACAGGCAGTCTCAGGAGTGAGGAGGGTTAGCTGGCTCACTGTGGGCTGAGAGGAGAAGGGGCTGGGATCACAAACTGCAGAAGCAGGCCTGTCTAAGGCTGCATGCGCACAGCATCTTTTAGCTCCACGGCTGTAGTGGTGTGGCATACTCCCTGCTATAGCCTGTCTGTCTACACACACACACACACACACCCATACATGCACACACACACACGCACATACACACAGACACACACACACACACACACACACACACACACACACACACACACACACACACGCATACACACACACACGCACATACACACAGACACGCACACACACACACACACACACACACACACACACAGACTCAAGAGGAACGAAAACACTACCAGTATGAATGAGTGACAAACTTTCCAATGTCGCCTCCTGGCTGGTTTAAAATGTAAAAATGTTACATTGGTTAGAAAGGCTGCAACTTCTTAAACCTCAAGTACTACTACAAATATGCTAGCACCTGTGGTTGTCAAGTAACAGCCAAATTTGCAATGAGATTTCTCATAATGTCACATTTTAAACCACACTGGAGGATGCACTGGACAGTTTGCACTAATTTGTTGATGGTAACTTCCCTGTTTAATCTCTTTTTCAATGCATCTGGGTGGTGCCCCTGACCACTAAACTGATGGGAAGTGATATTAAAACCCTTTGAAGAGCAGGTTGTTTTGAACGCTTTTTTTATTCTTCTCTGAATTCTAAGTCAGTGTTCTAGAACTCACTTGCATTCAGTTGCCAGCAGTGATTGTGACATCAGCATTAGAATGTTCAGTTAGGAATTTGTTTATATGAATTTGGCTTTGGTTTAATGTTGGCTTGAACACAGCAGGAACACATTTTTATAAAAACCTTTCAGAGGATAATCGGCCAAGAGGTGCAAACCCAGGGCATAAATTCACTGTGTCACTGAGCCAAGCTGGAGGGGTAACTATCTTCTTTCACAATTGTTTGCCAACATTCAGAGTGTGAAACTTTGACTTGTGTGTGTGTGCGTGTGCGCGCGTGTGTGTGTGTGTTTGTTATTCATATCCAAGCATCAAAGTGTGAAAGCCATCAGAATGCACTATGTGAAATGGGAACTGTTTGCTGTTTACCATTTTATGGTTACTATGCAAATGAAGGTACACAGAGACAATGGCCTGTGATGCCAGAACTTCTGTCACTCTACAGCCCCCGGTTCTGTTTCCTCTGCTGATACTGGATACTAGTTTCTCTTGTTTTGATTTTGAAAAAAAAAGTTAAAATAGCTGACATTTATCCCTGCTTTTTCTAGAGTACACATGGCCTAAAGTGGAAAAAGAGGGAGGGGAAAGGAAAGTGGGAGGGAGGGAGAGAGGGAGAGAGAGAGAGAGAGAGAGAGAGAGAGAGCTATTGCCAATCCTCAGTCCGGCTGTTAGTCACTCATTGTTTTGGGCGGACACAGCCTGAGGGGCGGGGTGAGGACCCCCACTGTGGAAGTGCAGGAGAGCAGAAGAATGAGAGAGGGCTTTGTGAGAGGAGACAGATTCACATCCACCCCTCCGAAAAGGGGGGGCGTGGCGCATTCCACCGAGTGAAAAGATGGGTGCTGCAGGAACTATCTGAGAGTTTTTGGGGGGAAGGGAGGGGCATGTGTGGGCAGAGAATTGTGGGTGTCTGTCCTCATGCTGCCAGAAGAATCATTCTGGAAGGAGACCGAATGCTGATTGGACAGTTGTGTTGATGTATGCAAATGAGGCTGGCACACACTGTCCCTCACTCACTCAGACCAGTGGACAAGGTTGCAGAAAAGGGGCTTGTCCTCACACTCACATTGATTTTGGGGTGCTGATTTTGGGGTGCTGTGCGTTCTGTGTTCTGACTGCTTTTGACCCCCCCCCCCCCCACCAGTTTCAATTTCAAAATAAGTGCTTTATTGGCACTTATTCCCAAACCTTGTTTATTTGTCATCAGAATTATTTTATTATATCGTCATAACAATTTTCTTATGATGACAGTTGAAAGAAAACACTAATTGTTCACGGTGTTTTAAGTCTCATTAAAATTCGAACCGCAGTGCAATATCACAAAACAGAACCTGTTCAGTGGGAGACTCCTAGACACTGAATTAGCTCCTATTACACTTAAGCAGACTTAAACCCTGGATTATAAACCTCCATTTCTGTCCTCATACCTCGCATATCTCTACACCTGCCCAGTCCGTCTCTGTCTGGCCTGTCTGTTTTCATTGTTAGGATGTCATGGTGCGTCTCTTACTCTATTGTTGCGAGTACTGTACCTTGCTAATGCTTTATAATAAGTCTCTAACCCTATTGTTGACAGTGATGTACCATGCCGATGCTTTATGTCATTTTGTTTCAGTGTGCTTTGTCTATTAATTCTAGTTAATCTGCCTATTACTTGTTTATTTTGTGAATGCTGTTTTTCCTTAAACAACAAACAAGGTTATTTTGGACTGCTTGCTCCTTGCTTTAACGCTCGTTGTTTGTCGTATGTTTTTCTGCTGCTTGCACGTCATGCGGTTTGCTGCTCTGTTTGCTCGACTCATACAATGCCCAGGGAAAACTGCTGAAAATCGTCTGTTCGGCTAACACTGTGCAATGCTCCGCGCCCCCCCCCCCCCCGCCCCGCAAAAAAAGGAAATAAAATAAAAATAAGAATATGTAATACAATAGAAAAATGCAATGAAATACGTATATGTAACAATTAACAGTGAATTATCCATATCAACTCCATATTAATATTTTTAAAATGATGTCATATCAAGTCACGCCCAGGAAAAAAAAAAAAAACGACTCCGCTCTCACTGAAAGGAATGGTATAAGTGCACACTGCGAGACATGTGAATCAGGTTATTATTGACTGCCTGGATTATCCAGTGTGTGTTCTTGACACACACACGCACACACACACACACACGCACAGTCTCACACACACACATACACACAGTCTCATACACACACACACATATACACGCACAGCATCATACACACACACACACACACACACACACACACACTAATAGACCCTGTCTCCCTTATCACCGCCTAATGGCAGTTGTGTGTGCTGCCGGGCCTTCGGATGGGTGGGGCCGGTGCGTCGCGGGCCTCTGGATCTCCCATTAGCATTGGAGAGAATGGGCTCCCCGGACCTGCAGCCAAGCCACAGTGTCTCAGGACAATGCCAGATATTTCACCGTTCTGTGCGTCGGCATCTTGGCAGAGGACGACTGTGTCAAGGAAGCTCCTAAGGCTTAGAGGCTGTTTAGATGTATCAGCGTGCTGTGTCACAACCTGTGTACAGGGGTATTTGAGTCTACTGCTGTCTGAGTGCTGCACAGGTGTATATATCTGTGTAGGGGTGCTTGCATTGCTGTGTATGAATATACTGATGTATAACTAATTTGTGCATTCTAGCTTTTTACAAGCATGTGGTTTTACAGGGTACATGCATGTGTAGGAGAGTGCACAGGCATATAATTACAGGGGTGTACATTCATGTGCCATTGTTAAGGTCATAGGTTTTTCGTGAACATGTGGCCTGGGAAACATTTAGTCTGTAATTCAGTCCGTCTCCTCAAGGTGTCACTGTTGGCAGCCTGACTGCAATCGGCATTGGAAAGCAGCCAAAAGAACGCAACCAATTACATAAAAGGACCCGCTAAAGAGCTTGTTGGTGCAAGAGTACAAGCCTGTAAACCAGGGATGCCCAGTCTTAGCCAAAATTGAGCCATTGCAGGCACACTAGGCAACTGTGTACACCCGAGTCAGCCAATCACATTGTTGATTGAAGGCCGTGGTTAGTTACATCGTTAGTTGAGTCAGGTGTCGTAGTGTTCCGCCAGAGCAAATGCTTGTTCCTGTACCAGCCCAAACCTCTTGGATAAGACTGCACATCCCTGTGGTAATTGAATGATGAATTGAGACCATTAAAGCAGTGCAATGTGTTGATTGCTTAACAAACAGTTTCAGAGAGCACTGTATCGACCTTTCGGTGTCAGAGGACTGAACTAGGGGGTTTAAAAAAAAAAAAAGTTATGGCCCTAACCCATTATAAATGAGTGTGCAGTGTGCTTGTGCAATGCGTTTTCAAGCCTTTGCTGTGTGGACGAACAGGAGTTTGTCAATGTACAGACGCGTGTATGTATGCACACTGTGGTGTGTGTGTGTGCGTACAGCATTGTATGAAAGCACATTTGCGTATGTGTGCAAATTTGTGAAGCATGAGGAGTGGGGTGTGTATTTACAGTAGTATAGTATATTTTCAGCGGTGTATACATGTGGTTAGTTTATCTATATATGTAGTATATAAATATACTGCCTATTCATAAATATGTAATAATGGGTAAATATTATTAGCACACTGTTAGCCTGTCTATCTGTATTACCACAGACAGCACAGCACTGACAAGTTATTATTGGTTTATTATATTGGTTTATTATGTTGAATACGTGGTTCATTACACACAGTTGTCCACAGGGGGGCAGTACGAGAGTGGGGCAAACGCATTTGTGTGCAGTTGTGAGGGACATCACAGGGCTGTCACAAGTGCCCTTGCCCCTACAGTGTCTGTCCCAGCAGCAGACAGGACCAGAGCACAGCCCTGGGTTCTGACAGGGTTCTAATAGGGTTCTTTGGCTTGTCTCCATAGAGGAACCTTTTTTTTAAAATTCTAAATGTAACCCTCTGTGGTGCAGGTGTTAAAAGTGTGAAAGCTCCCAGGCTGAACCATTTTGCCTGAGAAAGATCCTTTGAACTTAGATACAGGGTTCCTCTATGGAGACACGGAGCAGCTTTTTGGAACCACTCTCAGAAGAAGTCAGCTGTCGTGGAACCAGTCCATAGACTCTGGACTCTGGATGGTTTTGGGCTTGAATCCCAGTTAAATCCCCGCACTGATGTACAACCCCCCCACCCCCCTCCCCCAAAGAAAAGAAAATCATACCATTTGCTCCAGTCACATCTCCAGCTGAATGGATGAATTATTCAGATGCCAGATGCAGACGCAGGCTCATATCGCGGGTGCGGGAGTCATTCAGTGTGCAACGGCTGGTGGGGGGGTTGGTATGGGGGGTGTGGTACCCCCCCCCCGCTCCGGGCCGGCTCCATGCCTTTTCCCGGCAGCGGTGTCCCCTTTCAGACCGCATCATTGATCCGCCGAAACAGACGCCAGCGCGGGACCTCTGCCGCCCGGCGAAGGTCGACGCGTCCGAAACGCGGCGCCCGGGTCACGTGACAGGAAGTGCGAGGAAGGGGGCACCTGGGGACAGAGGGCAGTGTTTCTCTCCAAATTCGCTGATCCCGATTTTGCGCACGCAGAATCGGGTTCGCAACAGTCAGTAATGCCGTTGGCGACTTCTCGGTGTGTGTGAATGATGACACAGCGGCAAAGGCTCCGCCCACTTTGTAGCGTCTCATTTCTGTTAATTATGACTAAACTATAACTGTCTTCTTTGTTTTGAAGAAGCTCTTACTGTTCATTCTGTTCTTCGTTAGTAAATGTACGGTCTTCTCTATCTGTCACTAGTTAACTTCCTGTCCTCTCTGTCTATCATCACTGAACTTCCTGTCCTTACTGTCTATCATAGTAAACTTCCAGTCCTCTCTGTCTGTCATGAGTAAACTTCCTGTCCTTTCTGTCTTTCATGAGTAAACTTCCTGTCATCTGTCTGCTATCCATAAGCATTCCCTGTTTGTTGTGAATAAGCACTTCCTGTTTCATTCTGGGCCCTCAGGATTGGTGCAGAAGTTGGACCAGAAGCTCCCCGTAGCCAACGAGTACCTCCTGCTGTCGGGCGGGGTGCGGGAGGGCGTGGTGGACATGGACCTGGACGAGCTGAACGTCTACGCGCGGGGGACGGACTTCGACCTGGACTTCACCCTGCTGGTGCCGGCCCTGAAGCTGCACGACCGGAACCAGCCGGTGACGCTGGACATGCGCCACTCGGCCCTGTGCCACTCCTGGCTCAGCCTGCGCCTCTTCGACGAGGGCACCATCAACAAGTGGAAGGACTGCTGCACTGTCGTGGACCACATCAACGGCGCCACCAACTACTTCTTCTCCCCGACGCTGGTGGCCGACTGGTTCCACGAGTCCATCGGCATGGTGCTGGCGGAGGTGCAGAAGAAGCCGCAGCGGGGCATGCCCAAGGTGGAGAAGGTGGAGAAGAACGGCACCGTCATCTCCGTCATCCTCGGCGTGGGCAGCAGCCGCATGCTCTACGACATCGTGCCCGTGGTGTCCTTCAAGGGCTGGCCGGCCGTGGCCCAGAGCTGGCTGATGGAGAACCACTTCTGGGACGGCAAGATCACGGAGGAGGAGGTGATCAGCGGCTTCTACCTGCTCCCCGCCTGCTCCTGCAGCGGCCGCAAGGAGAACGAGTGGCGGCTGTCGTTCGCCCGCAGCGAGGTGCAGCTGAAGAAGTGCATCTCCAGCAGCCTGATGCAGGCCTACCAGGCGTGCAAGGCCCTCATCATCAAACTGCTGTCCCGGCCCAAGGCCATCAGCCCCTACCACCTGCGCAGCGTCATGCTCTGGGCCTGCGACAGGCTTCCCGCCAACTACCTGTCCCAGGACGACTTCTCCGCCCACTTCCTGCTGGGCCTCGTCGACGACCTGCAGCACTGCCTGGTCAACAAGATGTGCCCCAACTACTTCATCCCGCAGTGCAACATGCTGGAGCACCTGTCGGAGGAGACGGCCATGCTGCACGCCCGCAGGCTGTCCTCGGTGCGCCAGGACCCGGCCGAGCACCTGCGCACCGCCATCGAGCACGCCAAGGCCGCCAACCGGCTGACGCTGGACCTGCAGCGGCACGGGAGCGCGGCCAGCCTGCCGTCGCCGCAGTCCGACCCCGGCGACCAGCAGCCCGACGACCGCCTGGCCAAGAAGCTGCAGCAGCTGGTGACGGAGAACCCGGGGAAGTCCATCTCCGTCTTCATCAACCCCGACGACGTCACGCGGCCCCACTTCCGCATCGACGACAAGTTCTTCTGAGGCGCCGGCCCTCTGTCCCGCCCCTCCTTCGCCCCCAAAAAAAACCTGAGGTGAAGGTCCCCCCCCCGCCCCCTGGTCCCCCGGTGAAGGTTTCCCATGGTGAAGGTATCCCCCGGTTGACGGTTTTTCCCCGGTGATGGTTTCCTCGGTGACCGTTCCCTTGGCGACGGTTTCCCTCCCTGGTGAAGTTTGCTGTAGAGCTTTGTGAAGTGAGTTGTCCTGTGGTGCCATTCCATTTCACTCTCACCCCAGGAGACCCCCACCACCATCCCCACCAAACCCCTGTCCCACCGCACTCCCCCACCCCCCACCCTCTACTCCCCACGCCACCCCAGCCACACCCCCTGGCTCAACCCCAACCTTGCCATCCAATGACCGAGCCGCAGTCAAGCGACGGTCATGCGGTCAGGTTGGAGGACAGGGAACTGCTGCACAGGATGACTGTGACGTACCTGCCAGGTGAACCGCAAGTAGGTCACTAATGTGGGAGTGCTGGAACTGTTAACGCCACACACACCTGTAAATACAGAAAGGGTCCTGTGCGGGTTTTTTTTTTTTTTTTGGTTTTTTTCCCCAGTCTCGAGTCTTATTTTACGGCGTGTTGGGAGAGAGCCTTGACACTGTACTTTATGGCCACTCTCTGCCATGCGGCCAAATTGCAGTCTGCTTAAAAAACAATTCCCTGGCGCATATCTTTGAAATGTCTTGTTTTTTTCCCCCATTACTGTACATTTTATGTTATGGCTTCTTATGAATTGGGGAAAAAAAAAAAAGAAGAAAAAAGTGAGTTACGCATTTCCAGAAACTCGTTCAACGTTTTTAGCATTATCGTTCCAACGTGGATGTGTACGACACCAGAATATGCCAAAAACCTGCTGGAATCTGGCCGATGGACAAGTCCATCTACAAGTGCAATTAATAATATTCTCTCCTCTCTCTCTCTCACACACACACACACACACACAACAGTCAACAGAACAACCCCCCCACATACGCACAGACAACACACCACATACAGCACAAACCAACACACACAACACACACAACACCAAGCACACACAACCCACACACACAAGCACAAACACAATACACACATATACACCCACGAACACATATACAGTACACAGCTCACAGCTGGAGAGCAGAAGGAACTTGCATTATATTTTAGCTGTGTCAAAAGACATTCTTCATGATATTTGACTACTGGTTCTGCTGATCTGTGAAGTTTTTTTATTTATTTCCGGGACACAAAAAATGCTTTGTCGACGAATCTTTTATGCAGAACTCTGGACACTTGACATAAATATTTCGCCGTAGGTCTCGCTCTATTTATTTGCTGCTATTTGGGATTACAAGGTTGTACGGCATTTATGCAAATGAGGACATAGATGATTAAAGCAGGAGATATCAGTTATTGCATGACGACCACAGGGTATCCGAATTCCTGCAGTCATAAGGGCAACCCCAGCCCCCTCTCTGATCTATGGACCAGTCCCAGCTGCCCCCCCCCCCCCCCCCCCCCAAACAAAGAAAAACAAAGTGTGCAATCAGGAATATCAGATAGAGGGGGAGAAAGGAAATCGTTTCTCACGTCAAGGGGAGGGCGATTGCCATGGCGTCGAGGCCACGCCCCTCCCTGTGAATCCCTGTATATAAAGACCCGCAGCGGCGAAGGTCCTGGTCAATATGGCTGCCGCATCACCCAGGGAGGGATCGCTTGGTATGAAATGGCCCTTCGGGGAAAAGCGCAAAGTAATACTGTATTTGTGTACAAACAGGGTGCGGCCCGATGTTCAGAGACGACCGCAACTGAACTAGCGGAATGTTTTCAGTGTTTTCATTCGATATGTGAGCGTCGCTGCCGATGAGAACTTCATGCACTGTGTGTTCCATTATAGCCCATCATGTGATTACAAGACAATAAACCTGAGAAATAACAATTACAGTTCTGCTGTACTTAAAATGTCTATTGCAACATCACACCCACACGCACACACACACATACTCATCTATCGCTGACCTCTCACACTCTCCCTTTCAAACTCAATTTTCTTACAGCTTATTAATAATTCTGTTCTATTTTTAAAAAGGCATTATCTTTATCCATTATTGTTTACTGATGGAAATGAGTAATTAGTAGATGTAGTAGATCAGTAATCTGCTGCAGGGAAGACCAGTCTATCTCTCTTTCTCTCTCTCTCTCTCTCTCTCTCCATCCTTTTCACTTGTCTACTCAACAGCGTACATGTCTCTCTGTCTCATACGAACATTATGTAAATAAATAACAGTTTAATTTTATTTCTGCACAAGGATGTACACCATTTTTTTATTTTTTTTATTTTTTTATTTGATCATAACGAACTTTTAGGGTTATATTTTAACGATCTAAGCGCACAGTCTATGGCGCATGGCGCAAGTGCATTTAGGGCGCCAACAATGCGCCTGACCACACCTCATTTTAAAACCAACCCGCCCATGGGCGCTCAGATGGGCGCAAGTACATTTGCTATTTAAACAACTTGGGCGCTGGACGGGAAAATGACTACTGCGTCTGTCTGGAACTAGCAAAGACACTTGCGTTGCGCTTGGCGCCGCTTTGCGCCGGGTGTAAGATAGAGCCCTCAGTTTAATAGAATGGCTTCGCAGGCTGACATGAAAAACTAGTGCAAATCAAGGAGACGGAAAGCAAAGCTCTGAACTTTGACCTCTGACCCAGCTACTGCCCTCTTCTCCTGCATTTGTCTCAATTCCTCTCCCCCCATCTCTCTCTCTCTCTCTCTCTCGTGTCTTACGTTTACATGAAATGTATTTACAAGCAGCAATTAAATGTGCTGTTTTGCCATCACCGATAGCGCTGACAAAAACAACGTAGCTTTAAGGTATTTATTAATTTAGCAGCTGTTCTTACGCAAGGCAGCTTCCAGCGATTATGTTTTTTTGCTTAGAAGACATTACGTTATCCCTTCGGGCCTCTGGTGCCGGCCTGTGAACAAACAGAGGACAGAAATATTTCATAACAGCATTTCTTTTTATAACCAGCATAGGAAATATAAGCAGGTCCATTTCCCCGATTGATGCTGACTATGGTATTTTTTTTCACAGGTTAATCAATAATATAGTTAGGCAAAACCTTCTGTTTCTAATAACATGGAAGGGAACAGATTGCTTTCGTACAATCCGATGCGCGAATCTATTAACAATTTCCCCGCATCGTGCCCCCCGACACAATGTTACCAATAATCTATGGCAGGATCCTCTGGCGCGTGTATGCTGCAGTCCATATGAATATTCAAATTGTGCAATTATATATTCTGTTTATGCGTTAACAAGCTTCAAGTTAAAACTCTGCATGTGTCTTCCTACTGTGCGTGGTACTAAATGATCATATTAGAAATTGCATAAGGACTTATTTGCGTAGGTTCAAGGGGTTAAACAGTCGATTGCAAAAAAAAAAAAAACATCTATGCCTAAAAACTGTAGACATTCGGCTATATTAAGCACGCCATAACCTAAAAGTGACAGAGCTGCATTATAGTGTTCTTACAGACTTCTTTCGACTACGAAAATGACTATTTTACCAGAGAAACGTGCAGTATATGCTTCGTCATTACGTGGAATAATTCCAAACCACGTGCTGGTATTTATTGCCGAACGCGCGCTCTTTCTTTCTCTCTCTCTCTCACATACACACAAGTGAGAACTTTTTTCGATGTCACCTACAACGTCAGCCGCGATTCCTGACGTCATTCGTATAGTTCTTAGGACTGGAACTGCAGCACTACGGCGAGAGAACAGCTCCCGATCTCGGCGTGCACATACAGGTAACGTTCTAGCTTCCATGCAAAGAAGCACACACACACACACACACACGCGCCCGCGTGCAAACAGAAGTCACGTCAGCACGCACACACGCATAGCTCACACACAAGCACACACACGTTAAACGCACGCACGCACTCACTGAATATAAACACTCCTGCACACTGCTTAGACAGTTCGGCCTTGCCAGTAATTTTCACGAGCTACACTTTGCTGGTTGATTGCAGCTCGAACACTGGGCTCCAGACTTCAAAAGCACAGCTTCTTCAACTTCCCTTTAACCAGCCGACAGCACAACGGGAGATGGACAACAAAGGTGCCGGTGAGGAACTTTTACGTTTTTAAAGGAACAGGGCGTGGGACTGTCACCGCCCGCTCTGAAATGCGTTGCGGGGGAATGCTTGCCTTCGCTCTCTGTGAGTAAGACTGCGGAACTTCGAGCTCGAAGGCTACAGTATACAGGTCCCGTTCTCCCAGTGCACTTTGTGTACCGTGCAGCAGCGAGATTGAAGTACGGCTCAGGGGTGAAACCGCCCCTGCGTCTAACTTCTGCCGCTTCTGCCAGGGACGGCTCCGACAGTGACTTGACCGCATAGGGTAGGCGGAAATCCCGCAGCACATGTTTGGCACGAAAAATCTCTATGAATGGGTCTCTTTTTCTGTTTCCTATGGCTTCAGGCGTTGCCATCATCCAGTATTGTTAGTTATGTATAAAAAAATAGTTGTAGCTTATTTTTTTTTTAGATTCATAGCTAGGTAAGTTATTACACCCTTGGTTGGTGTGGGTGTATTTAGGTTTTTAAATTGTTTTATGTATTCCTTTTTTGGAGGGTAGGTGACGGGGTTTCAACGCTGCTATGTTTTAGCATCTTTGGTGCTTCGTCAGGTGATTCAAACGAAAAGTGCTTGCGGTCCACTTTTCTCGTACAGACGCATGGGTTGTTTATAATCTGTGTGAACCGCCGCTGTTCCGCATGGAAGCCGAAACGGAAACACGCGTCTCAGCCACCCGGCCTCGGCTGTGAGACAGTTTTTCCCAGCGGGCTGGCTTGTTTGATTAATGTGGTGCTTAAATGTGTCTTGTTGTGTAACAGAAAAATGCGTGCTCACTCGGTAGCAGGCTTATGACAGGTCAGCAAAAAATGTTCATTAACTGCAACAAAGAAGTTTCCAGACTAACATAGAGTTCGCACTTTTGTGTGAGAGAGCAGACTGCGTGCAGGCGCCTATGTAGTCTGTATATATATATAGTGTGTGTGATATAGATGAGTGTGTGTGTGTGTGAGAGAGAGAGAGAGAGAGAGAGAACCTGCTGTCGCTTTCTGTTTCAATGTCGCTTTCTTTTTGAGAGCCTGTGTGTGTATGTATGTTTTGTGTCTTTTTTTCCCCCTCCTTACTCATCATTTTCAACCTGACATCCTTACTGACCATCGCTTACTGACCGATTATGCTCCATCACAGACTCTGATAGATCCGAACTCACAGGACACATCCCTTCTCTCTCCATCCCTTACCATCCCTTTATCCTATTTCTCCCCTCTCTTCTTCTCTGTTCCCTTTCGAAACCCGTCCTCTCCCCTTCTTTTCCTATCCCCACTCCTCGTAACGATGTGTGTTCTCTGGGCTAGTGGGTGGCGATGCTCAGATTTGACAACCAGTGGTGTCCGAGTGCTATTCCCCTTCTTGAAGGCCAAGACCTACCTGGCCTAGCCCATAAAGCTCTCCCCCCCTGTCCTTCCAGAATAAACCTCCAGTCCCCTGACCACAGGCCCGCCTGATCCACGGAAGCCAAGTATTTGTATTTTTACAACCCGTGTGTGTGTGACAATTTTTCTAATGAAGCAAATCTTAGACAGGCTCGCTCCATGATCCCGGTGACTGCAGTACAACAAAGAGCCAAAAGTTCTAATTGAAGATGGGTTTACTGAGGTAAAGACGGTAGAGAGAGATTTGCTTTGTAATTAAAGGGAGTACTCCACCAAAAATTATTTTAAAATGGCATTTTATCTATCTGCTGTCAATAATGCTAACAGCCCAATTAAAATGGATGCTGTGGTTTTAAAAGTTGAATAAATTACTCCTGGCGGCATAACAGTTTGATGTGAAAAATGTATGTGCATCGGCATTCATTATCTTGGCACCTTTGCGACTTCAAAATCAGTCATAAATATATGTGCTTGTACTTGTCCTAATCAATCGGGCATGCCAATATGATGTTCCTCTCCCATAAAATATATATCTTGAAAGACAGGATAGACAGTCATTTACACATGAGGTCACGGCAGTGCCATTGCCTGTGACGTTTATGAGATATTAGTGAAATGCTTGATGGCAGTTGTAGTGCAGTATCAAATTGGAAATTTGGTTTTGCCAAATGGAACATAATTTGAAAAGGGTATATTTCATAATGTACAAAAATGGATCAAGCTACATATTGGTTAGATTATCACAATAAATACAAGACATTACAAGAGACAATATATGAAGTTTATGTAATTGGTTGGGTATTTCCTTAAACACACACTATACTGGGGGTTACTATACTGATGATACATAACTTGGGGAGGGATTGCACCAACGTTGCCAACTCTTTCTTAGAAAAAATAACTGCTATGGTTCAGATTTTTCCCCAGAAGTTGTTTAGATAAATGAAGTGCCATATTTCAGTGATGTGTTCACAATAATTAGCATAAGCATTCACAGCTCATTGTATTCCCATTGTGAATTAGATGGAACTAGTTGGCATTCAGGCTGTTTTAGAAGCATTTAGTGACAAATGCAAACAAGATAGAAGT
This sequence comes from Anguilla rostrata, assembly GCF_018555375.3. Lineage (NCBI taxonomy): Eukaryota > Metazoa > Chordata > Actinopteri > Anguilliformes > Anguillidae > Anguilla > Anguilla rostrata. The sequence continues at coordinate 3,812,640 of NC_057938.1, read as the reverse complement.
AGTGTGTATGTGTTTGTGTGTGCGTGTGTGCGTGTGTGCGTGTGTGCGCGTGTGTGTGTGTGTGCATGTGTGCATGCGAGTGTGTGTGTTTGTGTTTATGCGCACAATCTAGCTGCCGGAAATGTTGCTGTTACTACTGACACTTTCAAAGTATTTTGTGATTACTGGCTCTGTGAATGAGCAGAGTAACTGAGTGACACCTGTGGGCCCTGGCTCGGTTGTCCTGACGATGAGGTAAAAACTATCTGCTGTGGCTCGATTTCACAGAAAAGCAGCTGATTTGTCCTTGGTTGTTCCTGAATAAGCAAAACATTGCTAGAGGGGGCTGTAAACCAGATGACAAATTATTGTGCTAATGATATATACCTGGGGGAGGGGTCTATTGTGCTAATAATATATACCTGGGGGAAGGGTTTATTGTGCTAATGATATATGCTTTGGGGAGGGGTTTATTGTGTTTATGATATATACCTGGGGGAGGGGTTTATTGTGTTTATGATATATACCTGGGGGAGGGGTTTATTGTGTTTATGATATATACCTGGGGGAGGGTTTATTGTGTTTATGATATATACCTGGGGGAGGGGTTTATTATGTTTATGATATATACCTGGGGGAGGGGTTTATTGTGTTTATGATATATACCTGGGGGAAGGGTTTATTGTGTTAATGATATATACCTGGGGGAGGGGTCTATTGTGCTAATAATATATACCTGGGGGAGGGGTTTATTGTGCTAATGATATATACCTGGGGGAGGGGTTTATTGTGTTTATGATATATACCTGGGGGAGGGGTTTATTGTGTTTATGATATATACCTGGGGGAGGGGTTTATTGTGTTTATGATATATACCTGGGGGAGGGGTTTATTGTGTTTATGATATATACCTGGGGAGGGGTTTATTGTGTTTATGATATATACCTGGGGAGGGGTTTATTGTGCTAATGATATATACCTGGGGGAGGGGTCTATTGTGCTAATAATATATACCTGGGGGAAGGGTTTATTGTGCTAATGATATATGCCTGGGGAGGGGTTTATTGTGTTTATGATATATACCTGGGGGAGGGGTTTATTGTGTTTATGATATATACCTGGGGGGGGGGTTTATTGTGTTTATGATATATACCTGGGGGAGGGGTTTATTGTGCTAATGATATATACCTGGGGAGGGGTTTATTGTGTTTATGATATATACCTGGGAGAGGGTTTATTGTGTTTATGATATATACCTGGGGGAGGGGTTTATTGTGCTAATGATATATACCTGGGGGAGGGGTTTATTGTGTTTATGATATATACCTGGGGGAGGGGTTTATTGTGTTTATGATATATACCTGGGGGAGGGGTTTATTGTGTTTATGATATATACCTGGGGGAGGGGTTATTGTGCTAATGATATATACCTGGGGGAGGGGTCTATTGTGCTAATAATATATACCTGGGGGAAGGGTTTATTGTGCTAATGATATATGCTTTGGGGAGGGGTTTATTGTCCTAATTGGGTTGGCAGGTTATGTCAACTGCCAGGTTACGGCTTAGCAGGGTATGCCCCAAACCTATACAGCACTGAGAGTTTGGTACTTTTCAGGGTTCCCCACAGAAATAACCACACTGACCACAGTCTCTCAGCCCTTAAGAGCAGAAATTTCTGTACCTTCTGACTTTGCGTAAATACACAAAATTCAGATACACCTGCACTTGTCCACGCAATAGAGCCCCAAAACTTGGCTCCAGTCCCACAATAAATCATTCTCTCCATTGGACATTTAGCTACATCTGCCAATAAAAATATTTGATCAAAGTTGTCTGATCAACGTAGCCAATTTCAGGATACTTGGCTACACAGGCAAAATGGACATATAAGGAAGTTCACATGTGATGCTATTTCAGCCAATAGAACACGTTTTTTTAAAACAACTTTAACAAGGGATACTGGCACACAGGAGGTTGCTATGCTAATGTCACATATCAGGGGAGGAGTTTATTGTGTTAATGATGTTCATCAAAGGGAGGGGTTTGCTGGGATAGAATAGAAGGAATAGGAGGACCTCCCTGTCCTAATGATACTCACCAGTGGGAGGGGTTAACTATGTCCCTTCAATTCGGGAGGGTCCGGTTGCTATGGGGATTTTCCCATGCTTCAGAACGTCCCGTGCAACTGTGTTGTACTCAGTCACGCCCCTATCAAACATATCAAATTAGCGTGTTTAAGCATCAGTGATAGAAGGACAGAGATTGAAATGTTGAGAACACGGAAATTAGTATCTGCTGGGTCGACAATGAAATCTATGATGTCGCGATTCTCTTCAACCAGGTCAGAGTTGAGAGTCAGATTGTGAGGTCCACCTTGCTGTATATCATACACAGTAGATTCTAGTCTGGATTCATTTAATGTTCAATCTTTGATTCACAAATACATTTCAAGTTTTATTTATTTATTTTTTCACAAACACAGCAGGGTTTGGAAAGATTATTTCAGTTTTAGCTGAACTCACCGAACTGCATTTGTTAGGAAAATATCTAGCACTAGCATTTATTTGTAAGAAGCAAATGTTAATTGAATCTAGGCCAAAAAGTTTTAAAATGTGCATTTCTGCTCCAGAAAATACATAAATAAAAAGAAATGTAAAAATGAGACCTTTACTGAATATCTCTAGGTCTTAGTCTGTCAGCAGTGCCCTCCAGTTCATCACAGTAGAAAGGCTCACAGCGCCCTCTAGTGGTCGATGTGTAAAAAATACAGTTTGTAGGGCTACAGGGCACTCAGTGTAACTTACGTTAATAGATTGCATTGCATTATAATCACTTGGCAGATGCTGTTATCCAGTAAATGTATCAACAAGAAGGCACAGAGGCCCATTTGTAATTTCTAAGTGCAATATTAATCTAATAAACAATATATATATTGTAACAAAAGTAGGTACAACCTTATCCAAAAGGTATGATATAACACAATATAACATTAGCCAAATGGAAGTTAGAGTACAGAAAGGAAACTTGTTTATGGATCAGGATAAGGAGAGGCTATTCAGTCCATCTAACCCTTTATTTTCTGTTGTCTTATTGACAACCGTCTTGAGAACATGCACTTCAGTCTTGGTGTTCTATACATTAATGCCTGTGTAAAGATATACATCAGCATCACTGCGAACTGAATATTTCCTAGGCCCTCTTATTCTGTTGTGCTGTTCTTAAGGCATTTCTAATGCTTTCCAAGCTTTATTTGCAGAACTATAAAAAATTTTGGTCTTTTTTTGGAACTAATTTTCCTTTGATATGTAAGACCAGCCTTGTTTGTTTTGATCTTGTAGTACAATGTCCAGGACTACAGGCAAATTTATAGCTAAGGCACAGTATTAAATTAATTTATGCTCTTTGGATTTATACTAATTATTTTTTTGTGATGCATCCAGGCATGCTCTTTTTTTTACTGCTTTGGCACAATATACTACAAACCAGGACAGGCTGAGGTCAACCGTAATTAAAAAAAAGACTAAATCCATATTGAATTGTGCACATTATAATTTAGTAACATCAATAAAATAATGGGGTTATATTTAGTAATGCTCAACTTCATGAAACAGATGTGTGCCCAGTTCTGGATTTTATGAAAATCTTTAATAGTTGCCTTCAAAGTCATTTCCAAATTGTTTATTTTATCTCCAGGATGTTAAGAGTAATTGTTGATGCCATAGTAGTATTCAAAGTGGACACAGCTACAGAGAGAGTGAAGCATGGGTTGGAGAGGAATCTTCCTATGCAGTAACATGCCTCTTGTGCATAATGCAGATGTGGGAGTGAGAGAGAGAGTATGCGTATGTGCGTGTGTGTGTGTGTACCTGTGTGTATGAGTATGCGTATGTGCGTGTGTGTGCACGCATGTGGGCGTGTGTGTGTGTGTGGGTGCACACATATGCATATGCATGCGCATGTGCTCTATGTGGAGAGACAGAGCTTTTGAGGCACGATCGATATCACACACAACAGCTGTGGAGCTAGTTGGATAACAGGCTGTGGGTTAATGTGCATGAATTATGAAATGTGTATCTCGGTCATGTATTTGGTACCGTGGGTTACCTTGCGCTGACATCTGCTGCAGAAACAAATTCTTGCAGCCAGAGAGAGCTGCGACTTCCCCTGTGCGCAAATTGGCCGACCTGTGAGAGGTCTCCATGGGTGATGGAAACAAGGGATTCTGGGAGATTTCAAGATGATAAGGCAGAGAGAGAGAGAGAGAGAGAGAGAGAGAGAGTAGAGTGTGGAGTAGAGTGTGGAGTAGAAGCAGTGGTTTTGACAGAATGTGTAAGGACTGACAAACTTTGGTGTTGAAGATAGGATGCAGCTAGATCAAACTGGATAAAACTAGATCAAACTGGATAAAACTAGATCAAACTGGGTAAAACAAGATCAAACTGTATAGAACGAGATCAAACTGGATAAGACTAGATAAACCTTCAGGGTGAGTGAATTGATCTGAGTGAATGGATCTGTGTGGATGAGGGTCTGCAAACCAGACCTTGATGAGGGATCATAATTTTCCTTTTGGCTGGATTTGTTACTGAGAGAGATATGGAATGGATGTTGGCATGTCAGGTTATTTCAGGTTAAATATAGTTTTACAGAAATGTAAGATGACACCATTATGTTGAAGTGTATTTTGCCAGAAAACCTGCATAAAATCGCTCAGATATCTCTGATATTGCTTATGCTAGTGATTGATTATTTATCAGTAACATAAAACAAATCTGGTGCTCTGACATTGTTTAGCTGAAGTTAATTTAAATTTATTATTATTTTTTATACATTATTATTTTTTTACATTTACCTCTTTCCTGTCTGTCATTCTGCAGTCCAAATAATGCTTGGTTAAGCATGTTCTTAGATTTATTTGTCAAAGCCACACCCACAAACCAGTGTAACCAATCGGGGGCGACGGTGTCAAATTATGCTGACTTCAGGGGTTTTGGGCCATGGATAACCATTTTATCTCTGTGTTTCTCTTTAACAGAAACATGGAATGGAGCAGCATCGTCTCAGGTTAAAAGTATTTTAGTTATTTTTTAATGTAATGTCATTAGTAATATGTCCTTATTAAAAAAAATGACTATTACTGAGGTGTGCATGTACTTATTAAGTTACAGGAGTGTGACGCATCTCTAAATTTGTTTGGTTTTTACACAGGTCACATGAACGTCATACAGGTAAAATGCAGGAATAAAACAGTTTTCACGCACCAGCTGTCAGTATGCTCCCATTACCTGATATATCTAGTTTGACTGGCAGGACACATGGCTGTTTTCGCCACTGGGTTTTGCAGTTCATGTATGCATGTATGTATGAGGCTTTGTGTTTGTGTGTATGTATGTATGTTTGAGTTTACGGTTAAATTCAAAGGTGTTGGGGCAGTGATACAATTGTTGTTGTTTTGGCTATGTACTCCCCGTACATTGAAGTTGACATAAAACAAATTAATATGAGATTAAAGTGAAGACTGTCAGCTTTAATATGAAGGTATTTACTTCCATATCAGGTATCCATGTAAGAATTGCAGCCATTTTAATACTGTAATAAGGCAATTGGCTGATTCTAGGTGTGAAATTAGCATTTTGGAATCCGTTGCTGTTGTCTCTCAACTCAAGGCCCAAATAATGGGCAATGCTACCAGTAAAGCAGGCCATCGCAGAGCTAAAGATCAGAACACATCAATCGGAGACATAGTTAAATCATTGGGTGTGCCACAATCAACTGTTAGATACACTATTAGGAAGCAAGGATGCACTTGTGAGCTCCACAATCCGCAAGGCAACCTGGTAGACCGCAGAAGACCACTGTAATGGAGGGCAGAAGAGTACTTTCAATCGTGAAGTAAAAAAAGCCCCTTTTCAACTGTCGAAACCGATCAAGAACCCTCTCCAGGATGTAGGCATAGACCTGTCAAAGGCTACCACAAACAGACAGCTAAGCCACCGTACCCTCAGGGAGTTCCTCACAAGACGTAAACCACTGGTAAGCCTCAAGGACAGAATGGACAGATAAAATTTTTGATGAGATGATGAATGCCACTTATTTGTAAATTGTTTGTGCAATCCTGTTCATGTGATTGGCATAAGGAAACGGCCATGAAAAAATACAGATAAGAAAAAAGTGATGAAGGCCAAAATGTTCTTGGAAACATTCAGATTATGTTAATTTTCCCCAATACTTTTGCCAGCCTAAAATGGGGAACTATGTATAAAAAGGGCTGTAATTCCTACAAGGACCACCTGATATGGATGTAAATACCCTCAAATGAAAGCTGACAATCTACACTTTAACTCATATTCATTGTTCCGTTTCAAATTCAATGTGCTAGAGTACAGACCCAAAAAATGGTGTCACTGTCTCAATACCTGTGCATTCGACTGTAGTTCTTACTTATTATTACATTTATTACATTAGTTACAATTTCAGATATTTTTTCTACATTAGTAATCACTTTATATACAGGAGTAAATTTTAATGAATTAAAATAACAAAGAAAAAATAGAGAGGAACGTTAATTATTTTATTTTATTTTTTTGCACTGTCATGTGAGTGAAGAATATATCATTTTGAGCAGAGGTGCGTACGATTCTCTGATTTCTTGCCGTGTAGGCTATAATAAACAAAAACAATAAAACTGATCTACAAATGACAGCCTCGCAACCTTCCAGATCAACTATTTCTGCTGCAGAGTACCCTTAAGACGTTGTGGCAAAGCTTCCAGCATTGTGACAAACTACTGAATAGTCTTTGTCTTTAAAGGTAGGCAGCATCTGACGTAAGCTATACGTTTTCTTCACGTTCCATATAGACACGAGGCAATTGGCTTTTAAGCCCAGCATCTGTGCCTCGCGTCCCACGCTTCTCGCGCTGTATCATTGACGAAGAATAGCCCACATTACCTCATCCGTAGCAGTCCTGTCACTTCCCCCTGCAGTTTAACTTTGGCGTAAGCGCTCGCGCCGGAGCTCTCATTTAGGTCTGCAAGTAAAACAGAGACGGGATTTGGAAGTGAAAAATTATTCTGACATCTCTGTTCGACTGTTCGAGATAGGGCCATTGGCTAACAAACATCAAATTGGCAGTATTAGATAAACTCTCAAAATGCTTCGGTTTAGCGTATTTCATGCCCTTCCGGTGATTTTAGTGCACTGAGCCTAAAAATACTGGATAGAACTGCAGTCGACCTGAGAATAGGCAGGCGGTAATGCCTCGATAATCTCCGTGCTATGCTGTGTTCGATTGCGTGGATTGGGAAAGCATCACATAAACCTAAATCAATGAAGATTTTGAAGGTTTTCCTGAAGAAAGGCGCGCATATGCTGCAGTGTTTCTGTGGAAAGCGATCGAAGCCGACTACAAGCACCAGCGGTGAGACATTACCTTGCATGCTTTCTCTTGAACGGTGAAAACGGTTGTACCGGCCACCGGGTCGTGTAAGCAGTGTGTGCAGTGGCTATCTTTCTGAGTCCGCATTTTCTCTACGTCGAGTCACCACAAAGTGACGCCAGAGCGCGGGACTCTCCCTTCTTGCCTGGGACCCTTGACGACACCAGTGTGTCCATTTCTCTATCTCGCTCAAATAACCCAAGTGCCCCAACAGCGCAACCCGTCAGGACTCGCCAATAAGTGGAACACGGCGTCGTTTTACCTCCTTGAGACGTGCTTTAGAATACTTGCCCTTATCCTCAACTTTAAAGTTTGAATTGTTATGCTGGGCGCGTGTGCGTGTGTTACTCATCACGCTCGATGTTTTGTGGACTATTTGGGAATCTTAAAGAAAGGATATGCTCTACTGAGTGCGTCTTCATTACGCTCTCAGCCTGTTCCCTACAACCGACAGTTCGAACTTTTTCCAGGACAAAAGAGAGATTAGATATATCTGCACGCGGACGTCCACATTTATATCCAATTAAATAACGAAAAATAAATTGCTAATTAAATCCGCAAGAAAGTGGGACGTTGCTGGATAATATGACACCGGTGTCAGTGTGTAGGCTATTAATCAGAGCACGTCAACGTGAACGTGATCATTTTTATTCTATACAAACGCAGCCTTGATTAAGTTAAAAAATAAAAAATAAGAAGAAAAAGGAAAGAAAAACACCCATGGGATAGGTTTTGTTGAAACTTGGGCAGAGATATGTCAGGCTTATTCAGCACCTTGGACAGAAACTTTGTAGGTGCTGTTTGTGAGAAATGCTTTAGCTAGTAAAGTACGATACTATCTGAATCCTTCAAAATCCTACAACATATTCATTTAGTAGACATGTTATACACCCTGCATGTGCTGCTAAAATAAACTGTGTTAAAGCTAAATTTTGTTATCCTGAATGTTTCAGAAACCCCAAATGGGGAATTTCCAAAGTGGGAAATTGTGTCAGCTACGATTATGCTTCAAAGGTCTATTTAAAGACTCAACGTGATGTTTGAAATATCATTTTGGTGTTATAGCGCCCAAGATAAAGTGAAATGACTCTGAAATGTGCGTGTGCCTAAGCATGCATCAGCATCACCTCTGGTTAAACTGGAATATTTAAGGTAAACTATTTTAACTTAAACTGAGGCTGATCTTGCTGAATGTGCAGAATATATTGCAGAAAAATGAATACCGTTTTTGCATAACGCAACTCCGCATTTCTCATGCATTTTTAGTGGTTTTAAAAATCCCCCTGTAAACTATAGAGGAAATTTGGTTTGGTAATTCATTGTAGTGGCAATCAGTATGCCATATTTTTCACACACGCTCACATAGGACAATAAACACTGTGCATAAATATTGGCATGCTTATACCTAACTAACCTCATTCTGAAGTTGTTTTTTTTTACCCAACTAATCTCTCACATTTGGCTTTGTAGATCGCCCTCCTTTGCGCAACCTCAATCACAGACTGCCTGGCAGTGTGCTCTAGATGGGCACAGATCATGCCCTTAGGAAAATCTGTATTTTTTTAATAACATTACATGCTGGGAAGTGTTCTCATTTTAGAGTGTCCAGTGAATAATGAGAAAACAGTATTCATTTTCATGGATATCCAAATGAGGGACACTGCATACTATATATCTTTATTCATTACTGAGAATTCTTAACGTTTTTTTTTTCAATTAACCAATATTGAAAATATGTTAAAGATATTTGTTGTAGGTAGGCTAGTTGCATTTCTGGAATAACATTTGAACAGACTGAATGAGTTTTTGAATAAAACAAAACATCAAAAAAGTGACTAAACTTTCTTTTACTGATTTTACTTTATTTAGATTCAGATTTCAAAACCAAAGTCAGCATTTTAAAGAATGTCTACGATGCAAATTGATATGGGTGGTTAGATGCGTGGGTGTGTGTGTGAGAGAGTGTGCAGTTTTTGTGTGTGTTGTTTGCTGCGAGCTGGGATTCATTTGATCCAGTATTTGACGCATCAGTTCCTTGTGTTTCTCCACTGTGTTGCGGATTTGCTACAGCCTTCATTGCTCAGCTATGTGCTGCTAACAGTATCACAGTGTGCAGATCACTGCCATTGATCCAGTTCAGCTGACCAGCAGAGTCAGAGGCAGATGGGTGCGTCCGTGTGTCTGTCCCATTATGATGTAATCAGTGTTCCTGTTCCATCCAGTGCCATCGACCCCATCACTCCACACTACTAAACAACACACAGTCCCACACCATTATCACCAAACACCACATCACACTACTCAATATATGTTAACTCTCCTGACTTACTTTGAAAATCATCACATTAAAACCATTAATTTTCATATTTTAATATTCAGTATTATAATTTTCATATTTTTACTGGAAGATATTCAAAGCTTTGCGTCGGTATCCTAATTTTTGAGAGTCTGCGGAAAAAGTTTGTACCAGCGACGCCGTTTTGAACCTTCATGCAAAATGTACGCCCTGCGCATAATTCATGACGTGCATCTCAAAGACGTCTTGCTCATTCTCAAGCTCTCCGCATTGGAAAGTGAGAGCAGCCGCCGGGGCGAAGGCGTTCTCACAGCTCGCGTTCTGTATGTTTTTTTGGGCAGAACGCTTGTACCTGGCCGCGAATAGAGGTCACTGCTCTGCCCGAGAGGGGTCCGCAGGACGCCCGACCGACGGGACCTTGCGCCGGTCGGCCGGTCTGCAGCGCGCGTGCCGATCCGGAACGTTCCGTGAAGAGGCGAGCTCTTTTTTTTCCGCCCGTTTTCCCCTCTATTTTGGAACGCCCGCAGGCAGTTGTTAAGCAGAGCTTGTCGCTGCAGCCCCCCTGCTGTCGTTACGTGTGGTGTGGGGGGGGGGGGGACGGGGGGGGCGCACAAGGTGTCACATGCTCTCCCGCAGTCTGTCGGTTCAGCTCACGCCAGGCACTGAGTCAGAGTAGGGCACTTCCTGGGCAGCTCGTGCAGGTAGACTCGGACATACCGGCCAGCCAATCCCCTCCCTTCCCCGGTGGCGACACTGTGTCCGATTAAGCCCCGCCCTACAAGCCTATGGGCCACGCTATTAAATGTTCAGTGTTAATTTAACTTTCGTAAGAGGGATCAGAATTGTACTCTCTTAGGTTAAAATGCACTCTGCCTGTGTTCATTTAGCGCTAGCCATTTTACGGTGTACGGTTGACACTAAGCAGGGCCTGAGTTCCACGACATGACCATGGGGCTCGTGCGTTTTTTTTTGCACACAGCACGTTCTGCGTGGTGGTTGAAGTAGACAGCTGCTGGTCACCCTTGACACTCACATGACTTACTTTCATGAGTCGTTTTACAGCGAGGCCAGCAGAAGCGCAGCCATGATGGAAACGTCTCCAAAAGAGGCTGTGCTGTGGACGCTGCGTATCTCCAGCGACGACGTTCGCTTTCCGCCTCGCGGCTCGTTCGTTTAGGACTCTTCAGTTAATGAGCGCTGGGCCGGGGGCCTCTAGTGGCACAGCCCGTAGAGCACTAACCACGTGCTCGACGCGAGCCGTGATGTCGGCGGTTCGAATCCGACGGCCGACCTTTGTCGCACGTCACTTCCTGTCTCTCTACACTCTTCTGTCAAATAAAGGAAAAACCCAAAAAACATATTTAAAAAAATAATAATAAGCATCGGGCTGGTAATTGTTGGCAGATTGTACAGTAATGTGAAGAGTAGAGAATTTGATCCTGACTTTGTTTTTACCAAAATATATAGTTTTTATACCTGTACTGTACGGTAGCCAAAAGTGTAGGAGCAACTGAACACGAGAGCTGAGGTGACAGTAGCAATATTAGTGCCAGTGAGGAGCTTCTGCTACTATGGATTACTCCCACTGTCTAAAAACATGCAGGTCAGTTTGATTGAAGAGTGTAAATTGCCCGTAGGTGTGAGTGCGGGAGTGACTGGTGTTTGGGCCCTGCGACGGATTGGCGACCTGTCTGGGGTGTATTCCTGCCTCTCGCCCAGTGCATGCTGGGATAGGCTTGAGCCTGGGGGTGGCACAGTGGTGCAGTGAATGGCACTGTCACCTCACAACAAGAAGGCCCAGGGTTCAAATTCCGTCAATTCTGTGTGGAATTTGATGATGTTCAAAAGGTAATCATGAACAAAACGTAAATTCCTTACAGACATTAGGAATAATTTTTTCTCGCAGAGAGTAGTCAATGCGTGGGATAGCCTGCCTGGTCATGTAGTAGAGGCAGAAACTCTGGGGGGTTTCATGACTTGGGGCTTGATACGATGTTAGACACTATTGTTAGACAAGGTGTTAGACACTAGACACATCTGGTCTGTGGGTAATCAGAGCACTGATTTAGTCAGGAAAATGGCGAGCATTGTTGGGCTGAATGACCTTTCCTCGTCATTGTGTTATGTGATTTTACATTAATTCGCATTGCCTGTAGGCGAGTGTGTGGGTGAATGACGTGTGGGCCCTGCAGCGGATTGGTGACCTGTTCAGGGCATATTCCTGCCTTTCACCTTTTGGGTAAGATAATGGATGGTTGGACAGATGGGAAGATGGATGGATGGTTGGACGGATGGGAGGATGGACCCTTGAGCAAGGTACTTATCCTGCATTGCTTCAGTGTACATCCAGCTGTATAAATGGATGCGATGTAAATGCTGTGTATGCATAATGTTGTGTACATTAAGTCGCTCTGGATGTAATGGATGGATGGATGGGAGCGTGGATTGATGGATGGATGGATGGATGGGAGTGTGGATTGATGGATGGATGGAAGAGCTTCTGCACTGTAAGGAGGGCATTGGTTATCACATGACCAGGGTGGAGGATATCCTTTCACAAATATTGCTTGTCAGAGTGTAATGTGAATATGTGAAGGATATACTGCACTGCTTATTTATAAATCGTATACTTGCAGGCTGTTTCTGGCTATTTGTAAGCTAAGCTTCATGGTCAATGCTGTTTTCTATGGCTTTTCATCTACATGCAAAGACCCCCCCCCCCTCCCACCACACACACACACACACACACACACACACACACACACACGCGTCTGGCAAACTTCTGGCACACAGAACTGCATTACAACTGGAACAGCTTTCTAAATCTGTGAATTAAGCATTAGCTGTTCAGTTGTAATGCAGTTCTGTGGTCTAGAGGTTTAAGCCTGTGGTTTTAATTGAAAGCCGTGTATTAGCTGGCAGTGTTATGTAATGGTTGTGGAATTTGTCTTAATGTGTTAATGTTGCAGGTTCAAATCCCAGGCGGCATTGCTGTCTTGCCAAGCATGGTGCTTGACCTTTATTGCTTCCGCTAATATTCAGCTGTGTGAATTGAACGAATGCCTTAAGTGCTTTTGTGTTTCCGTGTGTCTGGATAAAATAAAAGGCACCTCCAATGCCATAGCGCATCAAATAAATGTATAACAGCGCATGCTTAACTGTATGTGTAGTTTCTGTGTGCTTAGCATATGGTTTCTACCATAGGTACAAGTATTCCTCTGGCAACACCTGCACAGCCAACACAGAGCAGTTTTGTTTCTCTGTACAGTATGTGTAAAAAGGAGTGAAATTATTTTGCTGTCATGAAAATTTATTTCTTTGTTGTTTTTGCACCCTCTATTGGTGCAGGAGGGTATGGCGGGCTATTTGGGCTACTGGGGCCTGTGTTGCAGAGCGAGGGGGGGGGGGGGTTATTTCATGAAGCAGGATTGCTGAGTTAGCTGGATCACTGTGCCGAGTAAAACCCAGGGCTGCTCTTTTTACTTCAGTCCGTGTTCCAGATTTGGGAGGGTTCTGGGTTTTTACTCACTACTTCAGCTAAATCTGTGGTCGGGGGTTACAGGGAAGTGTGGATGGGGGGGGGGTGGGGGGCGGCGGGGCACGGGGTGGGTAGGTACAAGGGGGTTCACTGGATTGTCTGACTTGAGCGCACAAAGCATGTGAAAGCATGCACAACTGCAGGAGCAATATGCAGCAAAACTGGTGCAAAGCTACTGGCTTGGGCAAGTCCACTGCCGAGTCTAGCAGACGACATTCCTCAGCGTGCATTACGACCGTTAATACAATATATTATACAACCACATACGTTTCCACTGCATTGTCAAAAATACAAGTTTTAATTGAAGAATTAATTAATTAATTGTTCGATCAATAGATAATTATACGTCTGCATAAAATGCACTACGCCTGCAATAATTATCCAAATCTGTGAGACAAAGATTAGCTGTTCCAGTTGCAAAGTAGTTCTGTGGTCTAGCAAAGCGTGCCGCAGTTGACCCCTCATGTTTAGCCGAGTAGCAAAACCAACAGGTACACTTTAAAGGGGTAGGTTGTACCAGGAAGGAGATGCACCTGCCGGTGTTCCACAAATACAGTTTAATCAGAAAGTGAAGTTCTCAGAAATGCCACAAGATGGCAGCATATTTCAAGAAACCTGACATATTCAGAATGAAGTCGTTGCCCAAAAAAAAAACCAAATGGAATTTCTGAACGTGGAATAACACTGCCCATCGTTCACATTTTATTAACCGAATTTACAACTGAGATGGCCGCATGGAAATAGGAGCTCTTTCTGTCCAGATGACTGCATGTTTTTGCAACGTGATGCAAAACGTGCACATATGCATAAGCTTATGCTCACACACAGCCAAATGTCCAGTGGTAATTCGCGTCCAACAGTGTTAGATTAACTCTTAACAGATGACATTTGGTCCTACACTGGAATGTGGGACCAAATGTTATTTATTGAGTGTTGAATCAACACTGGACATTTTACTGTGCACACGCACGTGCGCACACACACACAAACTCAAGCATGTACATGCATACAAATTTACACATGCACATACGCACACACACAGACATATGCACACACACGCAAAAATGCATGCACACATAAATGCACACACATGCACATATGCGCACACACACACACACACACAAATGCATGCACACATGCACACACACACTCACAGACACACACACACACGCACAAGTACATGCACACACATGCACACATGCACAAACACACACACGCACACACACTCACACACACATACACACACACTCACACACACACATACACACACACACAAGCGCACGCCACACACACACACACACACTCACACACACATACACACACACACACACACACTCACTCACACACCCACACACGCACACACACTCACACAGTGCAGGAGCAGCTGCCGTCAGACGGACACTGTGATGTGAGAGGACAAGGCGAGAGCTGAGAGCCAGAACTGTCACACCTTAACTTCGGAAGGACGTGTCACCCCAGAACAGGGCGCAATATAAATCATTCACTGGGACGTCCTGCTCTCAAAAAGTGCGGGTCCATGTTGGGATGGCAAAAAAAAAAAAAAAAAAATCAGGGGAGGCAGAGAACTGAAGCTGAAAAAGGAAAATTGCGGTAGTCTGGATGGACATAGTTTGGTTGTTAACTGCTTCTTTTTTTATTTTTCTGCTTCTTCTTCCACTTCTTACAATTCCCGTTATTATTTTATTATCGTTGTTACATCATTATTATTATCATTATCATTACTACGACTACTACTACAATTGCTGCTATTACTACTACTACTATTGCTATGTTGTTAGTAGGAGTAGTAGTGATAGTAGTAATAGTAGCAGCAATAGTATTAGTGACGGCAGTGGTGTTATAGTGATATACAGTGAATTTACTGGCAATAGATTTACCTCAGCACAGAAATGAACTGTGAGAATATGCAATATGAAATATGTCCCAGAATCCCTCTCGCCTCCCTGCTCGTTGTTCCTCTCATAATCGCAAGTATAATTTTTTTTTTTTTTTTTAACGCAGAAAGACAACAAATGTTTCGGTAAAAAAAATACCGACATGCAGCGGAAGGTTAAGTTGTGAGCAAATCGAAAAGGGGCGCTGGAAGGTCACATGACTGTTCGTGAGGTCGTGTTTCTTTCATGCGCCCAGTATCCGTAGCCTTCAGAACAACCGTTCTTAAGCCGCGGTGGAACCTCTTTTCCACCAATAGCAGCGCGGAATGAAGGTTAGTTTTCCCCGCTCTGATCTGGGGTTTGGCTCAGCAAGTTCACGTTCATTAAAGCGTGTGCCTGGAGATGAACACACACGGCGTGTCGGCATTCAGTTCATCTAAAGACAATAAAAACCATTCCCTTTATTTATGCCAGTGGTTTCTATAACCCACTGAGCCCAGGAAGATTGAAAAAAAAAAAAAAAAAGATTAAGTATTTTCATTTGATGACATAATTCAAATGTCCTCGATTATAAGAAGCATGTTACAGAGAATGTATATATATTTGAAATGGTATTTTATTTTTATTGAATGTCCCTTGTCATCTAGGTTTCAGTATGGTAGAACATATTGTTCCTGCGGATAAGATCAGAGACTCCCCAGTGATTTTGCGGCAAAAAAATTGTACAGGCATTTAGGTGAAACCCCCAACTACATTTGGTTCAAAAGTGAAAGTTTTAAAGCCGACTAGGAAGTAGCCAGGCCATATCCGGGTAATATCTGAACTGTATTGAGGTTAACCTAATCTGTTTATGTAAAAGCATTTCTCAGGCTAGATTTCCCACTCCACGTCTTAGATTTTGGCTTTTGCTCCCTGGGGACACAAATGAATCGCTGGGTCTGAGGAGGATATGGAGGTATTTCTTCAATGCATCACTGGGTAAGATATTTGCTGACTATAACCTGATTGTCTCAATATTACGTTTATCCATCCATCCATTATCTATACCCTCTTATCCTGAGCTGGTTCGCGGGGGGTGCTGGAGCCTATCCCAGCATGCATTGGGCGAGAGGCAGGAATACACCCTGGACAGGCCGCCAATCTATCCCAGGGCACTCACACACTCATACCTATGGGCAATTTAGAGTCTCCAATCGGCCTACCTGCAGAAAGGCCCTAAGCCGAGATTCAAACCCGCAACCTTCGTGCTGTGAGGCGACAGTGCTACCCACTGCACCACCGTGCCTCCCATATTACGTTTATCTATTTATTTATTTTATTTTTTTGAAGAATGCATGACAAAACAGAGACAGTGGCCCTAGCCATGAATTGCTGGTTGACCCTGGGCTTGCTGCCCAGTTTCATATCTGAAAACCTCCGGCACCTGGGCGTATTGGCACAAACCAAGAGCTCTGTTATTTCTCTCGCGAGCACAACAGGTAGTCCTCACTCTCTCTTTTCTTCATCCCCAAGTCCCTCTTGGGTCCTCTTTTTTTGGAGTTTCATGCTGCAGTCCCCCCAGCCATAAGTTGTAAATCCTCACCGTGTAAGATTGGACCGCGTTGTTGTACATCATGTTCCGCCAATTTCCTGAGTTTTTATTGGGCTCAAACCTGGTTCCTGACTGGATTCCAGTGGAATCTGCAGGAAGTGAATTCTGCTGAAACAGCCTGAATACAGCATTCGTTTCGCTAATGATTATTTCCAGCTTATTCTACACTAAATTCAATGACATTGCAGCGTTCGTTAAGACAACACCATCAGTTGGTGCCGCTATTAGGTGTCATAGGCTGGGTTATTCATGGGAATAACTGCAGCGTATCATCAGTGGGGGATTATGTCTGTCATAACTGAGCACAGGGCCAGAGAGAGTTGTTAATGGGTTTACAGTTCTATCCTGTGAGTAAAGAAGCCTCATTGGCTCTTAATTTTGCTATGGACCAAGCAGTAGGCTGTATGGCTCTCTGTTGGACTGGACATTTGACGTTCTTGTTGTTAGAATAGGTTGTTAGAACTGTCCTAAATCAGTTTTCCATTGTTATCTTTGTCTGCTCTGATTGCATGAATGATTACTGGTGCCACTTTAATGGAATTATTATTATTATTATTATTATTATTATTTATTTGAGGATTCTGCTAAATTATGAAAGAAATGTAAAATCACTTAATTTTTCTGCGGAGGCCACTGATGTTGCTGTAAAAGCCGCATATTGCTACCACTGTAGACTAGATTTAATCGTTGGGGAATTAATGTCGTGTTATTTATTAGTTACTGTCGCAGTGTTTTCTGCGGCTAAAATATGCACTCGGGAGGGGGGTCTTGTTTGCTGTGTGTGACAGCGTGAAATGACAAGGTGAGGGGCAGCCTTAGATTATCGCTGAGCTTTCATTAGGGAAAGCTGTGCGCTCCGGTTCGTAAGGCACCCCCCGCCTCCCCCCACCCCCAAGAATGCCTCATCCAAACCTCAATCACGTATGATTGCGTAGGGAGAAGACAGAGCGCAGCAAGCCATTCACCGGCTGCTCGAGTGGGGAAGAACCAACACATTACGGCTACGCCAGAGATCTCATTTCGCATTCGTTTTTGTAACAATGACGGCTTGATTGGTCTTTGCTTCAAGAAGAGGAATGCTGGCAGATGTTTGGGGTCTGGCCGTAAAAATCCAATGTCTTTTCACCGGATAGCGACAACATAATGTCGCTGCACACTCGCAAAACACATCCTTTTTCTTAAAGTGTTTAGGAGGAGGTACAGGTTGGTGGCTCGCGCGCTGTCGTCTCGAAGATCACAATGCTGCGCGAGGCTGCCGCCTCCTCGGTCCGTTCTGGGTCCTGCGTCGTGCCTTTTGGCTGAATGAACTGGAAAGTTGTACAACAGTGGATGCGTTGATGCGAATAATTATTTTGCTGGTAAATCACCAACACTGTTTAAGTTTCGGGTAGCTTCCGAATGTGGGTCCCGTAGGCGCGCTGTCGTGTTTTAGACACTGCTCTCACCTGGATTCCCAGCTGCTCACTTTTCGTGAAATTACAGGACAGGGTACGCGCATTCCTTGAAATTTAAACCGACGTCAAAGATATTCACGGCAAAAATGTAGATCGGCTTCTTTACTTGGGTTGTTATCTGAATTATTAATAGGTGCTCCGTAGAACATCAAAGTGGCTCCAGTGATATATCCCTCGCCTTAATCGCAAAACCACCTGGATATCGCTCGCTCGTGGAGGATGCCGTTCAGATCATCAAGATTCTCGGGACTCGGTGGATTCCCTACAGGGTCGGAATAGCAGCTTAATCCCACGCAGTGCTACATGTTACGGGACACACGTTTGTATTTACACTTTACTGCGCCAAGTAGCTGCACCGCTCAACCTCTGCCCAGCACCTCGGCTCGCCCGTGGGGAGATGGCCGCGATCGCCAGCTCCCTGATCCGACAGAAGCGCCAGGCACGGGAATCCAACAGCGACCGTGTTTCCACCTCCAAACGCCGCCCGAGTCCCAGTAAAGACCCCCGCTCTCTTTGCGAGAGACATTTTTTGGGGGTTTTCAGCAAAGTCCGCTTCTGCAGCGGGAAGAAACGAGCTGTCCGTCGGAGACCAGGTCAGTGCTTTAGTTTTAGAATAAATCCTCCCCCCGCCCCGAACGAGACGGCGGCAGTACCGCAGTCCGGAGCTCAGTCTGAACCGACGGAGCTAAATTCTCAACCGTCGATGCGAAAAATCCACCTGTTCCATCCCTCACGTGTTGTTCCCGATTAGATCTGACCGAACAACACAGATATAGATCGAACTGTATGTACATACTCTGTATATGACATGGTGTTATTAATGTTGCTGTTTTTATATATGTTGTTAGTATTTATTATTACTAATTATTACTGTCACAATCGTCACCGTTGTCGGGGGGCTCTGCTGTTTTCCCCCAGTAATATGCACACGGTATTATTTCACAAAAGAAATACATAAATTTAATTTTTTATCAACTCGAGTTTTAAAACACTATTAAATCGAGAGACGGACAAGTGCCACTGCAATGCAGCAGGGATAATTTAGAGGAAAATTTAACAGGTAAATATTTATCACAGAAGGTGATTTTTTTTTTTTACTGCAGTGCGAGGAAAGAGCGGCGGTTGTGTCCGTTAGATGTAGTCTCAGTGTCCATGGCACTAACGGCTATATGTAGGGTTCTGGTGAGGGGAGTGGCGCATATCAATGCAGGTCCTCCACCCACCCAGACGGAGGAAGAGTACGACCGGAGTAGAGCTGTAGTAGAACATTTGTAAGTGACTTGTGATGTAGGACAGGCTCCTGGGACCTTCTGCGCGAGAGCTCCCTCTCCAAGCGTTCTGATGTTTCTGACGGCGCCTCGCGCGCCGGATATGTCTGAAACGTTGTTGATGTTTTTTTTGTTTTTTTGTTTTCCCCTTCTCCCTTTGTAAGATGCCTCCTCCAACCCTCCACAGGTGCGCCGTAAGGGCGTCAGGCTAGGTCAGTAGCTCAGTCTCCATCCATGTGCTGTGTCAAAAATCAGTCACCCTCATCTTGCGCCCGACATCGCACTGTGTGTGCGGGGGTCCCAGAGACCCTTCTGCAGAGACAGTCCACCCCTACCCCCCTGCCCCCCCCCCCCCCTTGTCTTTCTCTCTATTTCTCTCTCTCTCCCTCTTCTTTTTCTGTTGCTCTGTCTCAATAACCCTCTCTTGCCCTCCTCTATATATCTATCTCATCTCTGATTCTCTCCTCTTCTCTTTACGTTGGTCTGTCTCTCTCTTTCTCTCTCTCACTCGCTCTTTCTTGCTTTATTTTTGTCTCAATCTCCCTGTCTCTCTCCCCCTCTATTTCTTTTTCTCTCTTCCCAATCTGTGTTCCTCTCTTTCTCTCTCTCTTTGTCTCCCTGTTTCTCTACCGCCTCTCTGTCTCCCTCTCTCCCTCTCTTGCGTGCTTTCCAAAAATCTTTTTTTTCTTTTCTGTCTGTCGTTTGAATTACCCGTCTGAGTATGTGCACAGAGAAAATGCTGTAAGACTGCAGCAGTAGTCGTGTTTTTTTGTGTATGTGTTGACATGTGTCATGTGTATTTTCTGTGCAATGTTGTGATCATGGGGGGGGGGGGGCGGAGGGTTGATGGCAGGGAGGGGAGGGGGGTGGGACAGATGAGAGACACAAACCCATTTCATTTTCACACAGCCATGCATCCCCCTCTTTCAAAATACTGAATACCTTTATGTTCTCTGTCTTTTCAAACAAATAAGTCTGCGTGTAATTTTGAAATTGTTTCTTGTTTTTTTTTTTTAATTGAGCACACACACACACACACACAAATGTACAAGTACACATACACGCACACGCACACACGCACACACACACACACATACATACAGCATTCATGTGCAAGTACACACACATGCACCTACACACATATATACACAAGCATGCACACACACACGCACACACACACACACTTATACTCTGTAACAACAAGCAAACAGGGCTTTGCACTTGAGATGTTCGTCTCCTGTGGGCATGAACCCGCAGCTCCATCGGGCTTTGCCACATCGCCTCTGTTTGTTCTCAGACGACACACTCACGCCCCGCCCACAAGTGTGAAAGCCCTGCAGGCGTGCAGTCGTTCTGTCTGACCTAGCGTACTGCGTGAGAGAAGTAGCTGCTTATGTGTATGAGCCCTACTGTGAGGTGGTTGCTATCGCGTGTTAGCACTGTGCTGTTTTGTGTGGGGCGGGTTTGTTGAGCCTGCCGTGTGATCGGAGGTGTTGGTTTTGCTGAAAACGTGTGTTTGAAAGCAGCTGTGTTCTTGTTAGTGCATGGCTGGGCTGGGCTGCCCAACCCTGTTCCTGGAGATCTACCGTCCTCTATGTTTCAACTCCAACACTAAGAAATTAAGCGCACTTCCTTCAAAATCTAGAGGTCTCATTGAGCTGCTGATTAGTGGAATCAGGAGTGCCAAACTAGGGTTGAAATGCAAGTCTACAGGATGGTAGATCTCCAGGTGCAGGGCTGGGCAGCCCTGCTGTGTAGTATTTGTGGGACGGTCATTCTGTGTGTGACTGATCTGTGCGAGCGGTCTGCGTCTAAAACGGCTGTCCCTCTGCGAGTGGTCTACGTGTAAGAACTCTCGCTGTCTGTGAGTGGTCCGCGTGTGTCTAAGGCTGCGGTCGTTTCTGCATGATTTAGGCGCGGCCTCGCCGATGGACGTTTGACAGTGGATTATTTATGGCCGTCCGCTCCGCATTCCTCTGTCACATGGGGGGTTTGGGGGGGGGACAAGGCCCGTGTCGTAGATAAATGAGGCCCCCGTAAAGAACGTTCCGGAGCTGATTCACCAGATTCTCCCCGAGATTTATGGGTTTCCCGGACCGTGCGCCCCCCACCCCCCCCCCCCCCACCCCTTCGTTAATTAAGAGCCCCCTGGCCAACGGAGGAATCAATTAGACTCGTCGTCCGAGCAGGGAGCAGATCGACAGGGCGAAGTCACGGAGCGCCACTCAAGGGGCCTCCTTATTGATGCTGGGGGGGAAGCCCTGCCCCCCATCAATCAGGGCACGCGTGCGACTCTGCCCCCCGCTCCGACCTCCGGAAGCTAGTTTTCGTGCGATCCAGCCTCCGGGTCAAAAATGAACTACAGGCCGAAATATAGCCATATAAAATAGCAAGTAGCAGAAACCTGTTTAAAAAGGCAGCAGATCCTCACCTGCCTGTCCTGCCTCACCTTTACCTCTAGGGGGGAGTAGAGGGGGGTGAACCAGTACCTGCGGTTGCGTCCCGGTGCGTCCGATAGCCCTCCCCCACCCACCCCCGGAGCGAGGCAGGGTGGTTTCCCCAGCAGTCACAAGCTGCAGAGGAAACCCCTAAATTAGAAGTGTCAGTTTCATTAAGCCCTGTCCGGGGCCCGACGGACCGAGTGGCGAGGGCCTGAGGGCGGCTGGGCGTGTGCGTGCGTGCGTGCCTGTGTGAGCGAGCGTGGGCGGCGGTGGGCAGCGGGCGGTGTTGTTGATGTCCCGCTGTCTCGGGCGGAGTCTGACAGGGCCCCCCGTCGGGGTTTGGGGGTGTTTCTTCCTGCGTTTCCAGAGCCGCAGCTGAAAGGCATCGTGACCCGACTCTTCAGCCAGCAGGGCTTCTACCTGCAGATGCAGCCCGACGGCTCCATCGACGGGAGCAAGGACGAGAACAGCGACTACAGTGAGTACCGAGCGAACTACAATTCCCAGCATGCACTTCCCCCTCCGTCTTCCCAGCATGCACCTGGGCGATAGTCTCACAAAATGATCAAGAAAAAGACAATAATTATAGTGAGGTCAAAGCAGAGCTCTCTGTTTAAATAAACTGTAAATAATGGTGTGGCAATCTAGATGATTTCAGCAGGAAAATTCTACTCTGTATTGTCCACTTAACTTCGTATTTATGGTTGTGGATTTATGCATTATTGTTGTTTTCTATACTGTAAGCCAAAAGCGATAGGAAAACTTCTATTATATGTTTAATGGACCTACAGACTTTGTAAAGCCACTGCTGAAGTGTTGCTTTTGAGGGGTCTCAATGTAAATATGCTGGTATTTCACTGATTGTGTGAGATTTTATAATGACCTTACTTTACCTTACTTCATTTTTGTTAATTTAAGATGACCTCATTGCAAATACGTTAGTTTAAAATAACCTCACAGCAAATGTGTGAGATAAAATGCTCTCCCTGCAAATCTCACCTCACAAACATACTGCTGGTGTCAATTTAAATTAGCATCACTTTAGATTTGTTAGTTTAACATAATCTGACTGCAAACTTGTTTTAAACGATACCCACTACAAACATGTACGTGTAAAATGGCTTCCCTGCATTTTGGGATGTTCTCACTGCGAGCGTTGTCGCAGTTTAAATGACCTTCCGCAAAATGTCAGTTTAAAATGACGTTTCAAATTTGTCAATTTTGACAAAATCTCACTGTGAAAATCGGGGTGCAAAATGACCGCCCACTGCAGCCGCGTGCGTTTAAATTGGCGCCACTTCAAACTTGTGAGTTTCAAGCAACCTCCCTGCACAAGTGTCCATTGAAAATGACCTGTTAGCTCCCCCCCCCCCACACCCCCCTGGAGTCTCTTAAAACAGGATGATGGATGGAGCCCATTCTCTCTCTCCGTCGGTACCTGGGGAGCCTGCCGTCAGGGTAGCGGCTGTTACTGTGCTGGAAGTTAAATAATCTTACCTTTCGCACTGCGGGAAGGCAGAGCTTCACAGGTGCGCCTGACTGACCACACTTAAGATGCTGGTCTCACCTCACGTGAGATGCTGGTCTCACTAACTAAAGATGCTGGTCTCACTCATTAAAGATGCTGGTCTCACCTCACGTGAGATGCTGGTCTCGCCTACATGAGATGCTGGTCTCACTCACTAAAGATGCTGGTCTCACTCATTAAATATGCTGGTCTCACTCAGGCGAGATGCTGGTCTCACTCATTAAAGATGCTGGTCTCACTCAGGCGAGATGCTGGTCTCACTCATTAAAGATGCTGGTCTCACTTTCTTACGATGCTGGTCTCACTCACGTGAAATGCTGGTCTCACTTGGGGGTGTTTGTCCAGTCGCAACATGAACAGCAGTTTTCCCTGGGGTCCTGCTCTGAGCAATTATGAGGGCCTTTCTCAAATTCTGCTGACTCAGCCCAATGAGAAAATGCCAAAATTTAGACATCTAGAGGGGTGTGAATCTAGCTTGAGAGACATAAACAGACTAGGTTATCCCCAGTATAGCTCACGTCCTAGTAGGCGTAGCCAAATATAGCCATGTTTTCACCTGAATGCCTAGATGACTTTTCACCACCAAAAAAAAAAAAAGTTCAACTGGGTGGATGCTGACTGAATGAGGTTGTCGGTCTCACTCAAGAGTGCGACCGTGTTTCCGTGGTCCAAACGGGACGGTGGAAGCCCCGCCCCCGAGACCTCGGCCCTTAGATACGGGCGCGCGCAACTCGCGACGAGCGACGCGGCAACCGCAGCGAACGACGCCGAGCCGCGGCGAATAACTCACCAAATAAAAAAAAACGATAAATATCCCCGTCGGTTTGCGTCGCGTGAATAACTCCTCCGCGCGGTGGAGGCGGGAGCGCGGAGGGGAGGCCGGCAGCCGGACCCCGGCAGAGCTCGGTATGCGGGACCCGGGGGCCAGCCATCGACCCGTTCGCCGGATCGTTAGATTAAAAGCGCCTCTTTGATCTTTTGAACCTTTTTATTTATTTATTTTTTTTTTTGCATGCAGAAGTGCGGGTGAGCAAAGAGCCTTCTTCAGTCAATGTCAGATGAGTATGGGCTTTAGTTTAGAGTCTGAGCACGGGACTGTATTGTACGAATACGGGATCAGGCTGGGGGTGCCTGAGTGCCGGTTGAATATAAAATTAGATTTAGAGATGTCGGATATGTGTGATGCTAGACTGAAGGTGAGCTTATCAGGCTTTTGAATGAATATGGTACTTGAATGGAGGTATTACTGTGTTTTATTAGTATTTTAAGATTGAAGGTGAGCAGGTAACAGTTTTGGATGAACATGAAATTAGACTATAAGTGAGGATTCAGTAGTGTTTTATGAATATGACACGAGACTTTAAACAGGCGTGCTGTATAAAAATGTTGGATTTTATCGAGCTACAGCGAATTGCTGGTGAGCGTATGTCAATATTGTCTGGATATGATGTTAGATATGGAGGCGAACATGTAAGTTATTTGATCTTAGATTAATCTTAGAACAGAGTTGAGTGCATTACAGTGTTATATGAATATAACACATGGGAGGTAAGCATATGTTTGGTCATTTTAAAGTAACTCAAACTGATCTCCCCTCTCTCCTCTCCTCTCTCTCTCTATCTCCTCCCTCTCTCTATTCTCTATCTCCCCCCTCTCCCTCTCTCTCTCTATCTCCCTCCCTCTCTCTATATCTCTATCTCCCCCTCTCTCCCTCGCTCTCTTTCTCTCTCTATCCCCCCTCTCTCTCTTTCTCTATCTCCCCCCCTCTCTCTTCTCTCTTCCCCCTTCTCTCTTTCTCTCTCTCTATCCCCCTCTCTCTCTCTCTTTCTCTCTCTATCTCCCCTCTCTCTCTTTCTCTCTCTTTATCTCCCCTCTCTCTCTCTCTCTCTCTCTCTCTCCTCTCTCATCTCTCCTCCCCTCTCTCTCTTCTCTCTCTCTCCCCCCTCTCTCCTCTCTCTTCTCCCCCCCTCTCTCTCTCTCCCCTCTCTCTCTCTCTCTCTCCCCCCCTCCTCTGACTCAGCTTGTGTCTCGGCCCGCGGAGTCTCAGTGCTAATTCGCGCGACACTACAGCTCCCATCGATTTCTATCGAGCGAAACTGAATCAGGGGTGCGGCGTCCCGCGCATCGGCACCTTGCTTTGTTCGCGGCGCTTATCTGATGCGGCCCGCGGTCGCCCGGGCGTTTCGGAAAGCCTCCGTCTCTCGGCGTCGGTCATTCACTTCCTGTCCCTGTAATTCCAGCCCTTGGTTCTCCAATCAGCCGCAGAGATGCCCTGTCGACCTTCAGAGCAACTGCTTTTTTTATTTTTTCCCGACAAAAATCTCCATTCATCCGCTCGGCAGTGTTTCCCTAACGCTCTCTCTCTCTCTCTCTCTCTCTATCTCCCCCCTCTCTGTGTGAGTGTGAATGTGTCCCTCTGACGGGTGACAGGTGTGTGACAGGTTTGTGTATCATGGGACAGATGCGAGTATGGCAGGTTATAACATGATATTATGTGACTGGGGTGAGTGTGACCAATGTGCTGTATTTAACAGGTGTATGACCGTAGTGCTGTATGTTACAGGTGTATAGCAGGTTACAGGTGTACGCATGTGTATGACAGCACTGCTGTATGTGACAGGTGTATGACAGCAGGGACGTATGTAACAGCTATGTTGCAGGTTGCAGGTATATACAGGTGTATGACAGCACTGCTGAATGTGACAGGTACAGTATATAGCATTTGCAGGTGAATGACAGTGCTGTAGGTGACAGGTGTGTAGCAGGTTGCAGGTATGCGCAGGTGAATGACAGTGCTGTAGGTGACAGGTGTGTAGCAGGTTGCAGGTATACGCAGGTGAATGACAGTGCTGTAGGTGTGCGGTGCGGTATCCTGGTGAATGCAGCTGTAGTTGTAGCAGCTGTATGCGCGGTGAGATGACTGTGCTGTGGTGATCCAGGAGTGAGCCGGTTCATGATGCGCAGGTGTTCATGACAGCTCTGTAGCCTACTCTGCCGGGTTACGTGTGTGTGTGGTGCAGGTGTGCGCATGAGTGCGTGTGTGTGACAGTGTGTGTGGAGCAGGTGTGCGGTGTGCGGGTGTGTCAGATGTTATGTGGGGCTTGTGTGTTGCAGCTCTGTTGTGTGTTGTGTGTGGTGTGCACGTGTGTGGTAGGAGTGAAGGCGGGCTGTTGTGTGTGTACGGAGGGTGTTCTGTGTGCGTGACCCACTTGCTGTTATGTGTGATGTGTTTTGTGTGTGTTTGGCAGCAGAGTGTGTGTGAAATGGTGTGTGTGTGTGTGTGTGTGTGTCTATGTGTGTGTGTGTTTGTATGAGAGTGTGTGTGCATGAGTGTTTATGTGAATGCTTACTTGTCTTTTTTGTGTGTATCTTTGTGCATGTGTATACACAGTACATGTCAGTCTTTCTGTCTGTGAATTATGTGCTACTTCCGTTTTGTTAAACATGAGTTCATCAACATTATCAATCAATGTTTGTCATCATGCATAATGACAGTGCTGGTACCGGATTGTGTTGAATCTTGATTGGGTTCTGTGCTAGTGTACAGTGTACTTGTGTTGATTTTGGATGGCATAGAAAAGATATTCTGCTGTTGGCTTATGTGGTTGTGTTTTCTTTGAATTGTGTCGTTATGAGGACATGTTGCTGTTGGGTTGTGTTTGTCTTGGATTGTGCAGCTGTGAGAGTTTGTCGCTGTAATGTCGTGTTGATTTTGGCTTGCGTAGGTGCAGGAGTGTGTGTTGTGTTACGTTATGATGTAATGTGTTAAAAATCTGCTAAAAATAATGATGTAAATGAGTGTGGTTTGAAATACCAATATTTCTACCTCAATTAACGGCTTGTCCTGAGTGTTTGTGTGTGTGAGAGAGATAGACAGAGAGAGAGAGAGAGAGAATCAGATAGCATACTGTAGTTTAGCCTGTTCTTTTCAGCCTGTGAAGATTTGGGAACTCGTAGCTTTTGGTGATTATCAGATTATTTCGTTTATTTTTGAAGAAGGACGCTATCTCCGTTCGGATAACGGCTCGCCGTCTCTCTCTCCCGTGACCGCGGCGGCGTCGGATCGGAGCTCTCGCGCCCGAGCCTTAGCTGAAGCCGCGATTTTCCTTCCGGAAGGTTTAACGAAACCCTCGCCGTTATTCTTCTGGCCGACGCGGCCGGCTCTGATAAATCACACGGGCGGCTGCGTCTGCATTTATCTGCACGCTCCCCTCCCGGTGTTCCACGGCAGAAGGTCCAAAACTCCACATGCATGAAGGTTGACTGCATAACACGAAAACGTTCCCTCCGTTGTCATGATACCTGTGGATTAAGTGCAGGTGCATTGGCTTGGTAAAAAAAAAAGGTGCTTTATTGTGTGTGTGTGTGTGTGTGTGCGTGCTTTGTGTGTTTAACCCTCTGAACTGTAGTTTTTTGGAATGATTTTTCACAATGATAAGTCAGTGTTCTAGAACTCCGCTGCTTTTATTTACCAGTAGTGATTGTTTCATCAGCAATTAGAATGTTCAGCTAAGAACATTCTAATCACGCATGTTATTAAAGGGTTAAATCCCACAGGAATGCGTAATTCTTCTGATCCCCACTGCCAGGACCACTGAACAACCTGGCCGCAGCTGTTGGATACTTCCAGCAGGGGGTGCTGCAGGAGAAGGAGGGTATTATGTAGGGCAGTGAGCACACAACACTTTCTCTGTCCGTATTCTATGTTCACATGTTTTGCCTGCTCATTGGCTGAGGCAGACGCCAGGCTCCACTGTTGTCACTGTCGATGGGGATTTACCTGTAATACAAAAAGCTTTTTTTCCCCTGGAGACAGGCAAGACAGAATCTAGACCAAAGACTCACAGGATGGCCTTAATTTTTTTAGGGAGGGCCTCTATGTGCTGTCTGGGCTGGCCACTTGCCCATTAGAGGTAGAGAGATTGGATTTCCAGAGGTGGAAAATCCTGGTTCAGAAAGTAAAGGTTCCTCTCATTTTTTTTTTTAATCACCTGGATTTGCTAATTAGCACAGTTCTTCAGCCCAGACGTAGAAATAATTAGTGAAACCAG
The DNA here is from genome assembly GCF_018555375.3 of Anguilla rostrata. Lineage (NCBI taxonomy): Eukaryota > Metazoa > Chordata > Actinopteri > Anguilliformes > Anguillidae > Anguilla > Anguilla rostrata. The sequence continues at coordinate 3,784,162 of NC_057938.1, read as the reverse complement.
CAGGGTGGAAGAAGAACATGGCAGGACTTTAACTTTCTGAACCCTGGACTTCCCACCTCCGGCAGATGTCCCAGTTAAATCGAGATCAAAGCCTGGGTTAAATTCATAGCAAAATTCTCATTACATTCAGGGCTCATCTGCTCATGAAATCCAAGCTGAATGCCCTCATTAACAGCTGATAGAAAGCCCTCTTGAATCCAGATCAATATGCCCATTAATCCAGACCAGACTTTCCCCCCCACACATTAAATCCAGTTCAGAGTCTCCATTAATCCAGATTGAAATCCCTTTCAAAGTCCCCTTTCGAACGTGTGGCTAAGGGGCCTCTGGAAACAGACTCAGTATTCCACACATACGCATTCAGGGAAGCACAAGCGCACGCACGCACGCACGCGCACACACACACACACACATGCGTGCACACACACATCCTCTCACACATGCACATGCACACACACACACGTACACCCACATGTGCGCACACACACACACCCTCTCACACGCACACATGCACATGCACACACACACACGTACACCCACATGTGTGCACACACACGCGTGCACACGCACACCCTCACACACACACACACACACACACACACACATACACACCCTCACACACACACACATCCTCACACATACACACCCTCACACACACACACACACACACACCCTCACTCACACACAGACACACACAGTCCCTCTTCATGCACAGCCCTGCACTGTGATGTTACATTGGAAGGAGGCTTAAAGGATAATCCCCTCAAGCTGCTAATCGATGGCGGCTTCACCGCGGAAACGGGTTGCTGCCGTTAGCGACTGAGCGGCTGAGGGTGCAGCGGGAAGGGTGCAGGGGCTAATTTAGAGGTGCACCCCCACCAGGGTCTGCGCTTCAGCAGAGCACCTTGAACCGTGACAAATTTCTGCGGAAGGAGGTCCAGCTCTGCCTGTACACAAACGGAATCCGCAGTGCAATATACCGAAGTAAAATATATCATCGAGATAGTTGAAATATATTATCGTACGATATATATCCAAATAATTATGCGCTTGTGATATTAATATTTAGAGTGTTGTTGCTTTCAGATTTCAGAACGTGTTGCTTATTTGTAAAATACTTTGATGCGAAGTATATTTAGCATTTTCCAAGTGTACATATTTGCAATATATTGCAGTGTATTTATTGTCCTATAGGGCATAAATAAATAATTAAAAACAAAAAAGTAAAGAATAAAAAATATAAAATATAATGTATATCAAAGCTCTGATACAAAAACTGTATGTGCAGCAGTTGCAACAGCAGTAGTAACAACAGCAGCAGCAGCAGCAGCAGTAGCAGTAGCAGTAGCAGTAGTAACAACAGCAGCAGCAGCAGTAGCAGTAGCAGTAGCTGCAGAAGCAACAGCAGCAGTAGCAGTAGCAGCAGTAGCAGCAGCAGTAGCAGTAGCAGCAGCAGCAACAGCAGTAGCAGTACGCACAGCAGTAGTAACATAGCAGCAGCAGCGCAGCAGCAGAGCAGTAGCTGCAGCAGCAGCAGCAACAGGCAGCAGTGCTAGCAGAGAGCAGCAGTCAGCGCCAGAGCTACAGCAGCAGCAGCAGTAGCAGAGCTGCAGCAGTAGCAGCAGTAGCAGTAGCTGCAGCTGCAGCAGCAGTAGCAGTAGCAGTAGCAGTAGCTGCAGCAGTAGCAGCAGTAGCAGTAGCTGCAGCTGCAGCAGCAGTAGCAGTAGCAGCAGCAGCAACAGCAGTAGCAGTAGCAGCAGCAGCAACAGTAGCAGTAGCAGCAGCAGTAGCAGTAGTAGCAGCAGTAGCAGCAGCAGTAGCAGTAGCAGCACCAGCAGCAGCAGCAGCAGCAGCAGCAGCAGCAGCAGCAGTAGCAGTAGCAGTAGCAGCAGTAGCAGTAGCAGCAGCAGCAGCAGCAGTAGCAGCAGCAGTAGCAGTAGCAGTAGCAGCACCAGCACCAGCAGCAGCTGCAGCAGCAGCAGTAGCAGTAGCAGTGCAAGCAGCAGCAGCAGCAGCAGCAGCAGCAGCAGCAGTAGCAGCAGTAGCAGTAGCAGTAGCAGTAGCAGTAGCAGCAGCAGCAGTAGCAACAGTAGCAGTAGCAGTAGCAGCACCAGCAGTAGCAGCAGCAGCAGCAATAGCAGTAGCAGTAGCAGCAGTAGCAGTAGCAGTAGCAGTAGCTGCAGTAGCAGTAGCTGCAGCAGTAGCAGCAGTAGCAGCAGCAGTAGCAGCAGTAGCAGAGAGGAGTCTCCATTAGTATTCATTATTAAAAGCTTCTGCTTTTTCTTCACAATGAGCATCCCCACACGCCCCCTCACATCCAAGAGCTGTCATCTCCCAAAGCCAACATCGCCAGGAGAGCTGTGGGAACGAGAGCCAAGAGCTGACGGGGTCTCTCTCTCCCTCCCTCTCCTCTCCTTCTCTCACTCTCTCTCTCTCCCTCCTTCTCTTTCCCTCACCCTCTCTCTCTCTCTGTCCTTCCCTCTCCCCCTCTCTCATTCTCTCCCTCTGTCACTCTATCTCTTTCTTTTCCCCTGTCAGTCTGTGTCTGGTGCTCTGCCTCTCTCTACCTCTATCAGTCAGCCTCTCACTGACACTCTCCCGCTCTGTCTCACACCATCTCCCCTCTCAGTCATCAATTCAATTTCAATTCACTTTCTCTCACGCTGCGCTCATCTCTCTGTCTCCCTCACCCCTGTCTCTCTGTCTCTGGCTCTCTCTTTCTTTCTCTCTCTCTATCCCTTCCCCTCCCCCTCCCCTCACCTGTGCACCTGTGCAGTCTCTCTCTCTCTCCCCCCTCTCTCTCTCTCTCTCCCTCTCCCACTCTCTCTCTCTCTCACATACCCTCAATTTCAATTTCAATTTTCAATTTAAGTTGCTTTATTGGCATGAAATACAAACATACTTATTGCCAAAGCATACATATATATATGTATATACACTCTCTCTCTCACCCTCTCTCTCTCTCTCACACACACACACACACACACACACACTCTCTCTCATGCTCTCTCTCTCTCTCTCTCACACACACACACACACACACACTCTCTCTCTCTCTCAATTCAATTCAATTCAATCATAAGCTTATTGGCATGGTAAGGTACACTACATTGCCAAGCATTCACTCACATGACAATATAACAGACAGGCAATAACAATTTAACTACAATAAACAGAAAAAAATATAAAATCCAGACAATCCACAGAAATAAAATTCTACATCTAGAACATAACACATACAAAGTGTTATGCTCTCTCTCTCTCTCTCTCACACACACACGCACACACACTCTCTCTCTCATACTCTCTCTCCTCACACACACACACACACACACTCTCTCTCTCTCTCTCATGCCCTCTCTCTCACACACACACACACACACACACACCTCTCTCTCTCTCCATGCCCTCTCTCTCTCACACACACACACACACACACACACTCTCTCTCTCTCATGCTCTCTCTCTCTCACACACACACACACACACACTCTCTCTCTCTCTCTCTCACACACACACACACACTCTCTCTCTCTCTCTCCTGAGGGAGGTTTCCCCTCAGCCCTCTCCCAGGAGGCCGTGGGGAACTCCTCCCACCTGCTGAAGCTGTAGCTGAAGCTGAGGGGAGCGCGGATGCGGACGCTGCTCTTTAGCCGAGCGTTCCGTTCCCTTTTCCGCTCTCCCGTCAGCGCCAGTCCCCCCCCCCCCCAAAAAAAAATAAAAAAGCGAGGCCATCGCTCCCAAATTGTCAGAAATGACAATAAAGCAGCAGAAAACGGCTTTGCTGTCGATCCCGGTGCCAGCACCTGCTTCTTAATCAACGCTGAGAGCTTCTGGCTTAGCCCAGGAGAGCCTCGCGCTCCTGAATGCAGATCTACACAATGACTGTTCATTTTGGTTGTAAATACCATTACAGCAGAATTGTTTTGAAATGAAGTCCTCCGCGATCGCAGCGAATTACAGCTACGACAGCCAATGGGCAGCTTCCGGGACTCACCTCCTCACCCCCCATTGTCTTTATATAGGAATTTAACCTTTGACCTCATCTGCTGCCTGGAATTTTTACCTGGGAATAGCTGATAGTGTTATTATATTGTGCACAGTCATCTATGCAATTTACATGGTGAAATTCGTCTGAATATAAGAGATCAGTGCTGCCTTACGGTTCCAGCTAGCTTTGTATTTTGTTGCCATCTCTCCGAATAACAGAAGCCAGAAGGAACGTGACCATCTATTTAGTCTGACGTAAAAATATCTGTGGTTCTGTCTCCATTTTGTTGGAGCCTAAAAATTCTCTAAATTAAATTAATTAGTGGGAGTGACTAAAAAGAATTCTGCCAGATTGGATGTTGGTATTGTATATATTGCACCAGAAACTTCTAGAATCTTAGGAGAAAGGACCCCTCCCCCCCAGGCCCTGTAAGAATTCTGATGTTCTCCGAGTTCTCAGAGCTTTGTCTCAAAGTGATGACATCACAAAGGGCTCAGAGCTGCAGGGTCTCTCCGTCAGGCCGAATGGCACCCCTGTTCCCGCTTACATGCTCAGCCACTGATTAACTGGGGCTCTTTGCTTTGGAGCCAAACCCCACCCCCCACCCCCTCCACCCCCTCCACCCCCGCTCTGCTGGTACTGGAGCCAACCGCCCCCCTCCCCCCCGCTCGTTTTTGCACCGTCAGCTGCCCCCCAGATCCCATCTGATCGAAACTTCTGTTATTACATCGTTTCAGCTCCAATCTGGAGACTCGAATGGGGGAGAGGGGGTGTTTCTGGCTTCAGGGCCGGTGTGGTCCTCTAGGCCACTGGCTTCACGCTCCATTTCGGTCTCATGACCTGTTTTAGTTTCGCGCCCTGTTTCATTCGGCTGTTCTGTATTTTGACAGAACTCTTTTGCTTAGTCGGCACTCTTGTCCACAGATAACAATTTTCCTCACTGTTCGCATATACAGCTGGTTATTTACTGAAGCCGTTCAGTTTAATTGCCTTAAACTCTAGGGTACAGTGGAGGCTCCCTGCCTTGGATGCTGAGTTTGAAACACAGTATCCATTTCATTACCATTCTGCGCACGCCCCGTTTCAATCTAGAGCCTGTCTCTAACACACGCCCTGCACTGGAGAACACGCCCTGCTCCAGAGAACACGCCCTGCTGTAGAGAACACACCCTGCTCTAGAGAACACACCCTGTTTCAGTCTCAGAGCCTGTCTCTAACACACACCCTGCACTGGAGAGCACGCCCTGCTCTAGAGAACACGCCCTGCTCTAGAGAACACACCCTGTTTCAGTCTCCGAGCCTGTCTCTAACACACACCCTGCACTGGAGAGCACGCCCTGCTCTAGAGAACATGCCCTGCTCTAGAGAACACACCCTGTTTCAGTCTCAGAGCCTGTCTCTAACACACGCCCTGCTCTAGAGAACACACCCTGCTCTAGAAAACACGCCCTGCTCTAGAGAACACCCCCTGCTCTAGAGAACCACTGCTCTAGGAACACCCCTGTTTCAGTCTCGACGTCTCTACACACCCCGCTCTGGAGAACGCGCCCTGCTCTAGAGAACACACCCTGCTCTAGAGAACACACCCTGTTTCAGTCTCAGAGCCTGTCTCTAACACACGCCCTGCACTGGAGAACACACCCTGCTCTAGAGAACACACCCTGTTTCAGTCTCAGAGCCTGTCTCTAACACACGCCCTGCTCTAGAGAACACACCCTGCTCTAGAGAACACGCCCTGCTCTAGAGAACACACCCTGCTCTAGAGAACACACCCTGCTCTAGAGAACACACCCTGCTCTAGAGAACACACCCTGTTTCAGTCTCAGAGCCGGTCTCTAACACACACCCCGCTCTGGAGAACGCGCCCTGCTCTAGAGAACACACCCTGCTCCAGGGAACACACCCTGTTTCAGTCTCAGAGCCTGTCTCTAACACACGCCCTGCACTGGAGAACACGCCCTGCTCTAGAGAACACCCTGTTCCAGGACACAGACCTGTTTCAGTCCAGAGCCGGCTCTAACACACCCTGCTCTAGAGAACACGCCCTGCTCCAGGGAAAACACCCTGTTTCAGTCTCAGAGCCTGTCTCTAACACACGCCCTGCTCTGGAGAACGCACTGTGTTCCAGTCACTCTGAACACACAGCATACTGTTTGTGATTCAGCGGAGCTCGACGTGGGAGAACCTCTCAGGTGGAGTCTGCTCTCACGGTCCACTCGCATGCAGTTTGCACTTCACGTGCGAGCGGCTTAGCCGGCACTCAACAGCACTGAGGCTTAATCATGGCCGCCATTCAACTGTGGAAAGAACTGCTTCTGACGGGGGGGACGCGCGTTCGGAGAAGACAAGAGAGGAGGAGAGAATTAAGAGGAAGAATAAAGAGTGAGTGAGGAAGAGCGGGAGGGAGACAGAAGAAAGAGGCGACGGGATAAAGAGTGAGTGAGAGTGTGAAGGAGAGAGAGAGAGAGAGAGGCCGCAGGGGAATGATGCTTATCATTGGGGATTGTAAAGCGCTAACAGGCTGACAGCCGGGCTTCCTTCACGGGTAATGGAGTGCCCGTATCTCTGGAGAAACACGCACTAGAAATTTTGGACCGGAAAATTCCGCAAAAAAAAAAAAAAAAGAAAAAAAAAATTTGGGCAAAAAGGAGTCGTCGTTCCTCTCTGTCAAACTCCGTCGCAGCCTGAGCCCGCGCCGTGTCAGCGGCAGGGTCCCGAGCAGATTTCGTCGGAAGATTTACCTGCTGTTCGCCTCTTGGCAACAATACAGTAAGTTACGCTGTCATCGACTTCGGATCCTTCTTCAACGAGTGCCTTCGCCGTCAAGCAGCCGATATCAGATCACAGCCAAATGACTATTTACGCGAGTAAGACAGAAACTATCACCAAATGCACACCCGGCTCGGTACGGCTTGTGCTCTAAGACGATCCTGCGGATGGGCTTTGAGCAATATGGAGGACTCAACATAAAGCCGTCGAAAAACTCACCTTTGTGTTTGACGCACCGTTTTGGCGCTGCCTGTAAATCTGGCCGTTGATAACGTTTCACATATGTGAAAAAAAAGCTTTAATTTATAAATTGAAAGTGGTGTCAGGGAAGTGTAGTATAATGATAAGGGAACTGGCTGTGTCAGGAACTGGAGGTTTCGGGTTCGACTACCAGCTGGGACGCTGCTGTTGTGCCCCTGAGCAAGGTACTTAACCGGAAACTTATCCTGTAAATATCCAGCTGGGCAAATGTATTGTTTTTGAAGAATGTCATCTGTGTATGTCGCTCTGGATATGTGTTATATATTGAAATATAATTGTTACAAGAAGGAGAGTTGCTTTGATAATGATCATATCAAAAACATACTCACCAAAACACCAAGACTTGTATGCGTTTGCGTTGTATTTTAAAAGCACACTCATTTGAGTGAAAAAAGATCAATATGCACATCTCAAACTCCAAACATGTAAACCAATTCCAGAGAAAGTGCAGCAGGCCAAATAAATTGGAACATTAATCATCAGCTATTGAGGGTGGGAAAGGATCAATATTCACTAATTAAGATGAGAGAAAGCTAAACATTCAAAGGGGTTTTGGGAAAACTGGAACAGGTAAAATTAAGCAGAACATGAAGCATTGGCCATTCAGAATGGGCACATCTGGAAGTATAACTTCTAAAGACTGTCTAAACAAATTGTTTAAGATAAACACATCATACCTGTGGGGGGGGGGGGGGCAAAAAATGAACAAAATGGAATTTTCAATCACGAAACTCCAGAACCCTCTGGACTTCTCTGTAACTGGGACCTGTATGGAAAACTTCTGTCCATTTTGTCCTATTTGCCACAGCACAGGACACGCCATTAATTCTCATCAGTTTTGAGCGTGAGCCTCTTCTCTGCCCTCTGTAATGGAGAAGAATGGAGAAACGTCAATGGCCGCAATTACCGAAATGCTGCTGTTGGCAAGAACCTCACCTGGCAGGAGCGCTTTGGCAGACGTAATTTCCTGAGCAAAGTCTGACGAGTTTTTAAACAAATCCCCTGAACGACTGAGATCATTTCCTCCCCCACACAGGAACGGGACGAAATGCGACAACGAGAACAAAAGCAACTGATTCGCTCGCTTTGTGGATTCGTAGACGGCTTTCTGTTAAGCCTGGCGGAAGACGGGGGGCGAAGGTATCTCTTTGGCACCGCCCGAATGTGTGCGGTCACGCTAATAAATCACGTCTAAGCTGAACTGACGTGAAGCGCAGAGAGAGAGGGGGAGGAGGGTATTCGTGGGGAGCCTTGACTTTTAAAAGTGACCCCGTTTTTATTCATTAGTCACTCTCGGGGCAAAGTCGTCTTCTCGGCCAAAAAATCCGGAAGGCGTCCCGTCCCGTCCCGTCCCGTGCGGCTGCCTTCTGGAAAAGCAAAAGCAACGACAACGAGGAAAGGAGGAGTGAAAGAGCACTGGCCCAACAGAGCACCACCTTAAGATGCCCTTCATCAATTCACCAATTTGTTTTCAAGCACAGGGCACACGCACCCATCAGCCCCAGGAAGTAATTTCACTAGCAAATCATATTTTCGTGGAAAAAAAAATATTGTCGGTCTGGAACTGATTGGAAGTTATAGTCCCGTTACGAGGCCGGCGGTCAGACCTGTGGCCTCCGCCGTTGCGCTCTTTGGTTATCCGCTGGGGCGTGGCGAGCGGTGAGGTTCAAAATGGCCGCCGTGAATCACTCGGTCGGCCGGGGCGAGCTCTTCCAGCCCTTCGCCGTAAATCGCTTTTGAGAAAGGCGCTACGTCAGTGCAATCCATCATCATCATCATTATTAATATCTCTTTGGCCTGAGTGACGGAAACTTTGGCACATTTAGGCATGTTAATTTCAAGGCTATAGCTGAGCTTTTTTGCCCGACCTTCAACACAGCATGCACAGAAGTTGGCAAAAAGCTGTAGTAGAGCTGAGCTGAAGAGATTTGCAACTGATGTCAGTGTCTCTCTCAAGCATCCTTCATTCATACATAACGTCTATCTTTGTCGGTTACCTGGGTTAAATCTACTGAACTGCCGGAACATGCAGAATATCTGCCAGTTACACCTGCAGTGGGATGTGTGTGAGCATCCGGGAATAGTACAGAGAGAGACACACATAATGTCACACACTGTAACACAGAGAGGGAGAGGCTGTAGCACAGAGCAAGACAACGAATAGCCGGTTTTTGATACATTAGAGGGGGAGCGTGCGTCCAGGTGTTTTTTGCACAGGTAAATCAACATTCTTGTGTGCAGGTGATGTGTGTAGATGTAATTTCCGGGGGGAAATGGCGGAATCGCTGGAGCCGTGGGTGGCTATGCCCATCAGCTTGGGCCTTAAGTGATTCACAGGCACCTGGAAGTCCAGAGGATAAGGCCCGATTAATGAGCCCTCTGAGGGAGAACTTCCTGTCACAAGCTGAAATAAACTCCCCATTCATTGCTGCACCGGAGTGTTTGGCAAACTGACTGGCTCTGTGTTTGCCTGGGAATCTGTGTGTGTGTGTGTGTGTGTGTGTGTGTGAATGGGGGAGGAGGAGTAGCAATTAGAGGGTACCTGTGTGTAGAATTTCACTGTGTGTGCATGCGTGTGTGTGTGTGTATGTGTGTGTGTGTGTCTGTATGGGGGAGGAGTATAAATTAGAGGGTACCTGTGTGTCGAGTTTCACTGTGTGGCAATGTGTGTGTGTGTGTGCGCGCGTGCGTGCGTGCGTGCGTGCGTGTGTGTGTGTGTGTGCGTGTGTGTGTACTCCACAGAGGCCTGTCTGGCTCTAACTCTGTGGTTAAGGAGATGCGGGCTCTGATCTCTTCCGTTTCTGCGGTCTCTCCTTCACCTTTCTGCACTGTCGGCACTATCCGCAGCTCTCACAGGACCTGAAGGTCACTGGAGGTCACTGTGGCGTCGTCTCCACACCTGAACACGGCTGCAGATTGTGGAAACGCGAGACCTCGGCCTGCTGATGGGGCAGGCATTACGGCAGGAAGTGGCACACTTAACTGAGACTGTAGCTCAGCCTCCTTATGCATGTGTGCGTGTGTGTGTGTGTGTGTCTATACGTGTGTGTGGGTGTGTGTGTATGTGTGTGTGTGTCTGTGTGTGTGTTCCTTCTCAAGGGTCTATCGTCTGGCTCAGCGACTCGGTACTTGAGATAATTTCCTCGGCTCTGAAACTTTGGTTGATCTGTCCATTACTGGAGTGTTCAGAATTGTGTCGGTTTCTGCCTTGTCTTGTGTTCAGTGCTGGGTGTATTCAGTGTTGGTGTGTGTACTCCTCAGGTGTTAAGGCAGGGCTGCCCAACCCTGTTCCTGCGGATCTACCGTCCGGTAGGTTTTCATTTCAACCCTAATCTGGCACACCTGATTCTACTAATTAGCAGCTGAACGAGATCTGTAGCTGTTGAATGAGGTGCGCTTTGCTTGGGGTTGGAGTGAAAACTTGCGGGACGGCAGATCTCCAGGAACAGGGCCGGGGAGCCTGGGTGTTCATTTCGGGTGTGATCAGGTTTTGGGGCCGGATTTGTGAAGATTCTGGGGAAGGGGAAGTTAAACGCATGCAGAATCATCACTGTGCCCAATAAAGCAGGCAAATGAAGTGCGCTCTTAAACATCCAATAGCAGTTTGTCAGCGGTGTCTGTAATTGCGGGAACAGTTATGTGTCAGTTTCGGGGCTCTCCGGGGAAAGCACATCTTAATTTTGAGAGAGAGCCTAAAATGGCTGCCGTAGTCATTGCCAGAAGGAGAAGAATCCTTATACGGTGGCTTGGATTAATACTCTATTCTGATCGGCTGAATCACCACTGCTGCCACGGCCTGTATTCTTGCCCAACACATATTACATATTACATGTGGAGAGTGTTATCCACTCTGTTATGAGTATGAATGTTTTTATGGACTTGCAACTTATGAGGGTTTAAGAGATAATGGGCCAAATCTAAATTAGACCTGGAGCAGCAAGCAAGATCTGAACCTCAGTCCAAATTTTTAGGAACGCTGTCCATTGTGCTGAAATGTGTCGCCAACTGCTTGCTTGTGAGTGTGTGTGTGTGTACATGTGCGTATGTATTTGTGTGTGTATGTGTGTGTGTACATGCGCGTTTGTATCTGTGTATGTGTGTGTGTATATATATATATATATGTGTGTGTGTGTGCAGATTCTGTTGAGGAGCTCTCCTCTTTCATTATTAATCCATTTCTGAGTGACCTACTTTACAGCGCAGTGGTAACCACCTCTGTCTCACTGCAGTGTAAAAAAAACACTTCCATCCTTAACTAAGAGGCTGCCGCAGTCAAACGGGCAAGTCTTCAGAGAGAAGGAGCCCCTAAGCCCCGCCCCCTCGCCTTCTGCCCACGCACCCACTCCTCCTCCCCACTCTCTGCAGGTTACATACAGTATACACCGATACACACGTACACACATACACAAATTCGCACACAGCACTCACGTACGCAAATACACACGCATACACAAACACATGCACATACAGCACTCATATGCACAAGTACACACATATTCAGCACTCATATACATAGAAATGCACAGCCACATACGCCCATACTCACGCACACACGCAAGCACGCACACACATACACACACTCACCTCACAACACACATACACACATACTCACACACATACATGCACACACACACACACACACACACACACACATACACACACACACACACACACACACACACACTGTGAATCATGTGCATAATAAATGCCAGTGGAGTTTCCTGAGAGGTTAACTCTTGCTGGTGTTTTCTGCGTGAGGGAACTCCAGATATCTGAAGGTTGCTGCTCTGAAGAAGATCCAGTGTGCTGGGAAACCACCCCCCCCGAGGGAGTTTCATTAAAGGGAGCATTTTTAACGAGCAGGGACTGACAGACGCCCACGGCCCCGCTGCTTAAATATTGATTTTTAGCTGCTGACTGAGAGACTGCAGGGGCCTTGCTGAGGTAATCGCTTCGCTGCATTGACTTGCATGTTAAATGCGGTGAGAGTAAGAGGATTGCGTTTCATTAGCGATCATCCCGTTTGTGATTTGAGACTGGAGGAGGAGGAGGAGGACGATGAGGAACAGGAGAGTAAGAAGGAGCAGGTGGCGGATGAGCAGGATGAGGAGGAGGAGGATGAGTGGGATGAGGAGGAGCATGTAGAGTAGCAGCATGAGGAGGAGGATGAGTAGGGAAGGGATGAGGAGCAGGAGAATGAGAAGGAACAGGTGGAGGATGAGCAGGTTGAAGAGGAGGTGGATGAGTAGGTAAGGGATGAGGAGCAGGAGAATGAGAAGAAACATGTGGAGGACGAGCAGGATGAGGAAGTGGAGGATGAGTAGGCTGAGGAGGAGAATGTAGAGTAGGAGCATGAGGAGGAGGAGGAGCAGGCTGAGGAGCAGGTTGAGTAGGAGGAGCAGGAGAATGACCTACATTTTATGGTGATTAAACTGGGTCAAAGTCAGTGGAACAGAAGTGTTGAGAAGCAGGAGCCGGGGCACAGAGCCAGCCACATTGTGTTGGACCAGGTGGAGGTGTGTGTGTGCATATGCATGCGTGCATGCACACCTGCGTGTGTGTATGTGTTTGTGTGTGTGTGTGTGTGTATGTGTCTGCATGTCTGAATGTGTGAATACTGAACACACAACAGGGGCGACATAGCTCAGGAGGTAAGAGCAGTTGTCTGGCAGTCGGAGGGTTGCCGGTTCGATCCCCCGCCCTGGGGCGTGTCGAAGTGTCCCTGAGCAAGACACCTAACCCCTAACTGCTCTGGTGAATGAGAGGCATCAACTGTAAAGCGCTTTGGATAAAAGCGCTATATAAACGCGGTCCGTTTGCATATGCTCGTAGGAAGCTGTGGAATGCAAACTCACCTGTGGGTTCCTGTGTGTCCCCTGGCAGAGTGGAGCCTCCACATGGCACTCAGACGTTCCTCAGAGCCGAGCCTTCCTTTTGCTTTTCGGGAGACGCTCCTCTCTCCGTCCGGCAGTTGATTAAAATTAAAACGGGCCTCGATGGGACGAGACTAACCGCTCGTTAGACGTGAGCGCTGTCGGGGCGCGTAACTGCCTGTCCTGCTCATTAGCGGTCTGGGGTGCGCTAGAGCCGGGCCGTGCCTCATAAAAATATACGGCCTCTGTTGGTTTGGGGCGGCGGTTTGAGTGTAAATCTCCATTATCACTGAGGCTGCGGTGCGTAATTTCGGTCTAGATCTCTGCCCTCTGGATGTGGGTGGGCTGTGGAAGACTCAGGTTATAGTTCTTCTGCCAGTGATTTAGACTGTATATGTGCAGCTAGCTAGGCGTGACACTGTGTGTCCCAAGAAGTGTTCCAGCACAAAGCCCCGCCCCCCAGGTGCTTGAGGGTACAGTCATTCCATCAGTGATTTAGACTGTATATATGAAGCATAGTTTGTCAATGGGGAGCTCCTCCCTTTGAGCCGTGTGTCAAGTACAATGCTCCACTCTAAGCCCCGCCCCCCTCAGCAGTGATTGGCAGTGTTCCAGCGCAAAGCCCCGCCCCCCAGCCAGGCCGGGGCTGTGTTTCAGTTCAAGGCTCCGCCCCCCAGCAGTGATTGACTGTGTTCCAGCACAAAGCCCAGCCCCCCCAGCAGTGATTGGCTGTGTTCCAGCACAAAGCCCCCATCAGTGATTGGCAGTGTTCCAGCACATAACCCCCGCCCCCCCCACCCCCAGACGGGCCGGGCTGTGTTTCAGTTCAAGGCTCCGCCCCCCATCAGTGATTGGCAGTGTTCCAGCAAACCCCCCCCCCCGCTCCCCCGCCCTGTGTTTCACTTGGCTCGGTAGGGGAAGCTGGGTGCCCTTCCTGTACCTCCAATGTGACTGAGGCAGCAGTCTAGACAGCTGTCTCGCTCAGCTGCCTGGGAGCTACCTGCTGAATAATAATGCCCGTGCTTCTCCTGTCCAAAATGAGGGGGGCGTTCGGCAGCACCGGGGCGCCCTGCACTCTACTCACTTACTCCCTCGCCTCCGTTGGTTTTTGGAGTGATTCATCCTGGATGAATCTGGTGTCCGTTTACCCATGTCCTCCTGCGAGGAGGGCAAAACATGAGTTTAAGTATTTAATTTAATTTTTTCTTTTTTTTGACATTTGTACAAATATTTTGAAAAAATATTTTTATAAAATATTACTTGTGTCATTTTTTTTTTTGAATGTTCCAGGTTCCAGCATGACGGAATTTATGGTTCTTGAGATTAAGACCAAGGACTCATGTCCCCTGCAGGGGACAGAAATGAATTGGCGGGAACATTAGTGTTCCAGTCACCCTGTTTCTGCTCTCAGTGTTAAATTCATCCTTCAAGTTTAAGGTTGTTATATTTTTTGCACATAACCGTTGGCATATATAACCAAATATTTCAGAATATGAAATCGTTCCTAATCGATGGAAGTAATTGTAGAATGTATTGCCAAAATTACTGTCGTTTCCCCATTTAAAAAGTTTCCCATTTATCACCCCGACCTTATTTGATATTTTGTAGTGGTGGGAGTGGCCAATTATCGCCCCCCCCCCCGCCCCCCCCCACTACAAAATATCAAATATCAGACCAGGATGGCGGCATGCTGGCATGCACCGGAACTGACTATTGCAACAAAAACATAAGCTGCGTATTTTGAAAACAAATTCCTGATGTAAGATTTCCGCGCATCTGTTGTCATGTATTATTTTATTGCCAGGGTGACCCTGTGGGAATAACAGCGCGCGCTTCTCCGTAGCCGGTGGTGGGGGGTGGCGGTGTGCGGGGTGGGGGTGGGGGTGTCCCGGGGGGGTGGGGGGGGGTCTATCCACCTGCCACTGAGCGAGCTTTCTGCTTCCTGCCTGTCTTCACCCTCTCCCTAGGATTAGCTATCAAACACTTCCTAACGCCTTCCAGAGAGAGCGTCACATTTAATTCCCCCCTGTTCTGCTTAGATGTGGCTGCTGATGCTTGACAGTGGTAAATGAATCCCGTGCTATTAGCGAGAGAGCAGCAGAACAAACAACAACAACAAAAAAACAGGCTAATAATTTAAGTCGCATTGGATGAAAAGTACCCGGATTATTTTCTGATGTTGCCCAGATAGCCAGCAGGCTGGTTGTGTTAGCGGGGCATTTGTTTTTATTTAGGCTTCAGTGAATGCCCGGGGTGGGGGGGTGGCGGTAGAGGTGCCTGTGTGGGTAGATATCCAGCAGATTATTGACATTATTGCAGAAAAAATATTTTCAAAAATCTAATTTATTTTACTTTTGTTGAACGTCCCTTGTAGTGTAGGCTTCAGCATGGCGGAATGTATGTGTCTTGAGATTTAGTCCCGAGGCTCATTGCCCAAAGCCTAACTCTAACTCTTACTCAAAACCCAAACCCTATCCTGACCCTACCCTAAACGTAACACTTAACCCTACCCTAATCCTAACCTCTAACCCTAACCCTAACCCTAACCCTAACCCTACCCTAAACCTAACACTTAACCCTACCCTAGTCCTAACCTCTAACCCTAACCTTGACTCATTTGGGTTTCCTAATATATTTCCAGGTCATATAGGAGGATATTGTGTGCAGTATGTCATATAATTACATATTGTACATTGGGGAGGAGCGCTGGGAAATGGCTGTTATTTGAGTCTGGTCGTTTGCATGCTGTTGGACAGTAGAGGGGTATTTTTCCTCCAGTCAGGGTTGTGGTTGTACGTTTGTGGTCAGCTGGGCAGTAGTGCGAGGGGATGGCTTTATCTGCGCAGTCAGAGTCTGCTTGCCCTGAACGACCCCCCCTGGCTGCCGTTGGTGTACCGTGCCGGACAGGACAGATCTGACCCCCCCCGCGGTCGCAAAGACGAGGAGCGGCTGCTTCCTGACAGGATATCAGCGGCCCCGATAACTCCCCGCTGACCGCCACACATCTCCCGTGCTGATTGGCTGCTCCACCCAGGTGTGGTAGAGGGAGGCGGCCGCACAGCAGGACCAGAGCCAACGCAAACACACGCAGAAATACACCTGAAGAGCCAGAGCTGATAGATCAGGGCACATGCACATGCGCATGCACACACACACACACACACACACTCACACACACACACACACACACGCACACGTGCACACACGCACCCACCCAAATGTAAAGCAAGGCAGTATAAAAAGGTGCTGTACAGTAGGTGGTGGGGCCAGCCGCTGCCAGACCTAGAACATACTGTACAACATACTGTACCAGAGAACAAACATACTGTACATAAATTCATATGTACTCTTTTTGTCTCATCTAATCTCATCTCTCTCTCTTGCTCTCTCTCTCTCTCTCTCTCTCGGTCCCTCAGTGATGTTATATAATGGTTACATAAGCAGAAATGAAACAGAACTTTTTTCAGAGACTGTCTACAGAGACCCAAGACAAGATACCCCACTTTCCGAACCGTTCCAAAGAATAGAATACTATTACAGTAATGCAATATTGCTGAGAAAGCAACGGCAAATTTTTTCAAGTGTTTTGGATCACACGGCTCGGTGAAGTTTGTTTGACTGAAAAACATCGAGACACTCGAGGCTGACCAAAGCCATGATAGCTGACAGTTATTCAGAACAAACCTCCTCTCTTTCACATGACCATGTTATTTTAGTTAGCCGTGCGTTGTGCTGCAGAATTCCCAGGGATGTGCGGGAAAACTTTCCCTTTTGAACAGCAGCTGAAGAGCTGAAGTATTCATAAAGGGAGGGAGGGAGCGCGCTGGAAGGAAGATTTATTAATTCTTCATGACTGAGTTTGTCAGAAAAGAAAACGGCTGCGTGAAGCACAACAGCAGTTGAAGACGTGTGTACCGAATGTGCCTCTGTTTGCATGCATTAAACATGAGGATTTCTGCTGCGGTGGCATGGCAACCTTTCAGCCTGTGCGGTCTGCCTCGTTGTCACACGGCGGGTGTGGGTAAAAAAGAAAACCTAATTTAATTTACCAAAAAATGCTTTGTGAGGGATGAAGAAATTGTGCGAGTTATTTTAAAGAGCGGGTGTTGGCTTTGCGTCGGACGGAAAATCACCAGCTCAAATGGCTGCTGTAGTTGCTGCCAAGGGGCAGCATTGCAGCTAATGGGCCTGGAATGTTAAAGAATATTTGGTTCCGGAATCTGCAGCAATTTATTTACTCTGTGAAATAGCGCTCAGACCAGGGGCCAGTAGCACCAGCTGTAAATTAAGCACATTCAAATTGCGTCTTCAGAATTGGCAAGATATTAGAAAAGTACCCGACTTCAAATGCTAAGTAGCCAGAGCAATTATACAAAGTGCACCTTGCTCTTGGCGGATTCTTTCCACTTTCAAAGCAAATCTTGTTGCCCATTTTTATGTCATTCATTTAGTTAAATGTGACCATGGCAACCCCATATACCTGCTGAAAAAGTCTGCCACATTGTATAACGAGGAACAGAGCTGGCAGTTGTATTGTTCAGGATTGGTGGCATGGAAGTATGCATTTTTGTTTTTGAGTGTGCACTTGCTATGTTGAGTACCAGTGTGAGTGTGCACTTGTGGTTTTAAGTATCAGAGTGTGAGTGTGAGTGTGCACTTGTGATGAGAGTCCGACTGTGAGTGTGCACTTGTGGTTTTAAGTATCAGAGTGTGAGTGTGCACTTGTGATGAGAGTCCGACTGTGAGTGTGCACTTGTGGTTTTGAGAGTGCGTGACTGTATGCATTTGTATTGTTGCCTGTGCGAGTGTGCACTTACGCTGTTGAAGATTAGAGTTTGAGTGTGCGCTCATACTTATTTATGAGTATCGGTGTGTGAATGTGCACTCATGAGCATCAGTGTGTAAGTGTGCACTCATGTTGTTGAAGATTAGAGTCTAAGTGTGCGCTCGTGGTCATGAGTACCAGTGTGTAAGTGTGCACTCATGTTGTTGATGATTGGAGTTTGAGTGCACTCTCATACTTACGAGTATCAGTGTGTCAGAGCTTTGGTGGGGAACAGTGTAGGCTAAGAAGGTAGGGGCACTCCAAGCTACTCTCCTTTGTTCTTCTTTTCAATTTTTGTTCTTTAGTCAATCCAGACAGAGCAGTGGATTTAGATGAGAATGTACTGCTCTGTTTCGATTGACTAAAGAACCAAAAGAGAATTTAAAAGAAGAGAAAAGCATTTTTTTTTTTGCCTTGCAGTTCCTATAATTTCTTACCTTATGCTCCTTTTTTTATTCGCATCCAGTTCATTTCATTGGGTAATCTATTGTTTATTTATTGATCCACAGAGCACCGTGTGCCCCGTTTTGGGACACAGTTTAGCACGTGCAGTGTCCGTGGTCTGACCTGGTCTCTGTGATGTCCCCAGGAAATGTTCACTCCCGAGTGTAAGTTCAAGGAGTCCGTGTTCGAGAACTACTACGTCATCTACTCGTCCACCGTGTACCGGCAGCAGGAGTCCGGCCGGGCCTGGTTCCTGGGCCTCACCAAGGAAGGGCAGGTGATGAAGGGGAACAGGGTGAAGAAGACTAAGCCCTCCTCGCATTTCGTGCCCAGGCCCATAGAAGGTCAGTCCGCCTGTCTGTAGCAGACCTCTAGACCTCTTTTGTCTTTGGAGTGAAACCCAACCCATGCAGCTTCCAACTCCTGTGTCTGTGCTGCTGTCCTTAGTGTCAGTGCTGCTGGTTCTAGTGTCTGTGCTGCTAGTTCTAGTGCCAGTGCTGCTAGCTTTACTGTCAGTGCTGCTGATTCTAGTGTCAGTGCTGCTAGTGTGAGTGTCAGTCACACTTGCTCTGGTGTCAGTGCTGCTAGTTCTAGTGTCAGTGCTGCTGGTTCTAGTGTCTGTGCTGCTAGTTCTAGTGTCAGTGCTGCTGGTTGTAGTGTCAGTGCTGCTAGTTTTTGTGTCAGTGCTGCTAGTTGTAGTGTCAGTGCTGCTAGCTTTAGTGTCAGTGCTACTGGTTCTACTGTCAGTGCTGTTAGTTCTAGTGTCAGTGCTGCTAGCTTTAGTGTCAGTGCTGCTGGTTCTACTGTCAGTGCTACTAGTTCTAGTGTCAGTGCTGCTAGCTTTCATGGCAATGCTACTAGTTCTAGTGTCAGTGCTGCTAGCTCTAGTGTCAGTGCTGCTAGTTCTAGTGTCAGTGCTGCTACCTTTTGTGTCAGTCATCCTAGCTCTTGTGTCTGTGCTGCTAGTTCTAGAGTCTGTGCTCCTAGTGTCAGTGCTGCTAACTTCAGTGTCAGTGCTTCTAGTGCGAGTATCCGTCGTCCTACGTGTAGGGTCTGTGCTGTTAGTTAGAGTAACCATGCTGCTGACTCTATCATGACCTTTTCTCTTCTGCCAGTGGCATCAGTTATACAGAGACTGATATATCTGCATTGACTAAATATTATGACTAAATATTATTGTTCAGAGAAGCATTAAGAGAATGAGATTAATATCCTGCCTGTACACTGGAAGACTTTTAGAAAATGTAATCAATATCAGACTCAGTGGTGATCTCTCTCTCTCTCTCCCTCCTTCTCTCTCCTTCTCTCTCTCCCCCATCCTTTTGTACTTGTCTCCTCCACAGTTTGCATGTACAGAGAGCCGTCACTGCATGAAATCGAGGAGAAGCAGCGTTCGAGGAAAAGTTCAGGGACTCCCACTATGAACGGAGGCAAAGTGGTCAATCAGGAAGCCACATAGCAGGACCTGGAGTCACCTCCTCCTCCTCCTCTTCCTCCTCCTCCTCCTCCTCCTCCTCTTCCTCCTCTTCCTCTTCCCTGCCCTGCGCCTCCTTGCGACCGGAACTCCTGCATTTCTTACACCACGTGCAATGGAACAATGAAACATGGAACACGGAACACGGAAAAAAACCGGATCCTTCTTGCCTGTGAAACATTTTAGACGAAAATAGGGAAAATAAATATTTTAAATCAGGACACTTAATTTACATTTTATGCAAAAGTCTGTGAAACACTGAAAAGTTAATCTCATAACTATATTTAACATTATATAAGCTTTAAACCATGTTAGAATTTTCACTGCTTCTTTTCTGAATGCATCAGAGCTTTCACCTGCCTTCATGTGTTGCTATAATTATCATGTGTAATATTATTCTTATTGTTATTATGAATGATTCCTCTTTCTTTTCCAGATTAATTTTGTGTTTTGGACTGCAGTTTGTGCTCACACTTTGAGGGTTCTCTGTTTGGGAAAACTGATGAAGTTGTGCCAGTACTCAGTGTGTGTGCATGTGTGTGTGTGTGAGAGTGCGTGTGTGTGTTGGGGGTGGGGGGGTGGGGTTTAGCAGTTAACGCGCAGGTAGTGGGTGTGTGGGTGTCAGAGGTCAGAGGTTAGGTGGATAGGGGTAGGGTGGGAGTCAGGCCAGGTTACGGTCCGAGGTCAGGTGGGTAGGGGTCAGTGGAAGGTCAGATAAAGTTGGGGTCAGAAGAATGGTGGGTAGCGTGCCTCAGGATCATGGAGAATTAGGGTCAGAGGTCATGTGAATAGGCACTGGGCATGGAGGGGAGGTCAGATGATCTAGGGACCAGAAGACAGGTAAACGGGTCTCAGACGGATCCAGGGAATTAGGGTTCCAGTTCAGGGTGGATCGCGTCAGAGAGGGGAATGTGTCCGTCAGAAGCGAGCGGGACCTGCTGGAGCAGGGAGTGGGAGGGTCAGACCCATGTCACAGAGTGGGCGGAGTCAATGAGGTCACAGTAGTTTTGTCATAGCGAGGGTTTCTATTCCTCTGGCCGCTCCTGGTCCATTCTGCAATTGCCTAGCCTGTGAGCTACCCGGATTTTGAGGGGGGTGGGGGGTAGGGGGGGGGTGTCTGGTGACCCCTGCGTTGCCAGGGTCCCGCTGGAGGATGGCCCGGTCTGGTCCCGTGAGCGCTGAGTCAGGGGAGAGGGGGCAGCACAATGACCCCCCCCCCCCAATTTTCTCACCGGCCTGCTGGCCTCTGTAATCTCAGGGAGAAAAGATCCCGGCCCAGGAGTGGAGACTGTTAATAACACCCCTAAAAACGGCAGACCCGTCCCACTGCACATTTACGGGACTCTGGGCTCGGGGGTGGGGGGGGGGGGGGCGGGGCGGGTAGGGGAGGGGAGCGGGGAGGTGAGGGGGGAGAGGGGAGGGTTCTCCGTGTGCAAATACGCTCATGATCTGTCCAATGTCTTCCATTTGAGAACAAGGGGTGCCCGATCCCACTCAATCCAATACGAACGCCTCACTCTGAGGGAGAAGGATGGAAAGAGAGAACGGTGGATTAATGGAGGGAGGAAATGAAAGAAAAAGTGAGTGGATTGTCTGTCGCACGGACGACCACCGGTATGCAAAGGTGTTTTTTTTTTTTTTTTATTGGATTAAACTTATTATTTGTGTTTGTACCTTATATAAACACCTTCATATATGCATTATGAAAAAGAAGAAAAATATTTAAATTAAGCTGCAGAATGAACGAAAATGATTTGAAAATAAAAATATTATACCAAAAATCTCAGCCTTCATTTGAACATATCTTTACATAAATTCACACACACACACACACACACACACATCTTGCAAATGTTCGATAATAGAAAACTGGATATAATAGACCACCAAGGAATTCAAATTCAGAGATTTTGAACTGTAATTCCAGTATCCTAAGGGCAGTTTATAAAAGTTGAATATGTGTCTGTCAATCTAACGTGGGCAACCGGGTCCCTTGCTAGAAGACCTGAGACCTGCCCCGCCCACTTAATGTACCACACCTCTCCCCCCCAGACATCAGACCCCTCCCCCTGTTCACCGCAGTCTTCGGTGCTCCCTCACATCGCTTGGAAACATGGCGTCTGGCTTTGTTCACACTCTTACCCCAGCACCAATACCTTGAGTATTATCACTTGCTTTCTAAAGTAAGGTTCCTGTGGATCCTTCATGTCTTGAATTTTCAGAAATGCAGTGCTTCAATTTTTCTGTTTTGTTTTTTTGTGCCAGGCTTATGCCCGGATTGATTTTATTCATTTATTTATTTATTTTTAAATTGGTTAATGCATTTTATCACGGTCTTACTGTACTTCAGTATGTACCTCCAAGGAGCAGGAGCGGCAACACAAGCGGTTGTGAATTTAATTGCATGCCGCTGTTTTCCAAAGCGCGTTGTCTCTCTGATAAATTGGCTTGCGTTTGTAATGCGAAACCCCAAAGGCCTGTTCAAGGACCGGAAAGGAATATCGGCTTTTTAAAGTTTGCGCTCGCTCAGGCTGAGGTAGGAGCCCTGGGATAAGCCTCCTTTTATTCTAAAGCTCCACCGAATCAACAGACGTGGTTTGATTCCCAATCGGTTACATGCTTGGTAGGTGGGATGGTTTCATTTGGGTTCATTAATACTTGAGGGATATCTACTCAGTGATTCAAACATGGTTTTTTGGTTTTATTTTATTTTGTTACTTTTAAGTTGTTTTCCTTTTCGATTGAATTATTCATTATTTTCAGAACGAGGTTCTGTGAGCCCTCTCCATCCGGTCCACCCAGTCCTCGCAGCGCTCTCTCTCTCTCCAGCGATCCCCCAAAACGCCCTTCTGGGGGCGATACGGGCGTGCGTGCGCCCCCCTAACCGCGCGGTGGCGTCACGTCGGCCGCGGCGAGGAGAAAATCCGGCGTCGGATTCCGAATTCCGGGCACGGCGGTTTTTTACGTGTTCGGGGTGCGGCGTGGGCACCGATGCACTCAGGCGGGGGCGGGGGGGCGGGGGGCGGTGGGGGGGCAGGAAGATTGGATTGCATTAGAGAGGACGCCGGTCGCTAGGTGACTGGGGTACACCAGCGCGCGGGACGCTCGCGCTCTCGCTGATTGGAGCTGAAGGTGGAGGACACCGGCGGTTTCGTTCAGGGAGCGTTCAAATGAAGCCCGAGCGTGAAATTCCCGAACGCACAGTTTAAAATCGTACGGTGGCGGGAGGCTCTTCATTTTGCTCACTGACATTTTGTCTTATTTATATATATATTTGTGATCATAAATCAGGATTTGTGATCAAAGACCAGGGTGGGACCCCTGATTTTTGAGTGTACCAATCAAAAACTGGGTGTGCCTAAGGCACACAGGACCCAGTGTGGGACTGGCGCTGCCTGGCACTTTGCCTGATAAGGAGTTAATGTACCTGTGAGCTACAGTAAGAACTGAATGAAACCCACCAGGGCAGTGGGATACCACTGATGTTACTGAAGGTGGCAAAGCTGACTTTGTAGAGTAGGAAGCATCTCAAGGTGATGACATTGACAGACATTGATTCAGCAGCCGCCCAATCAGCCGCTTCCAATCCTGCTCCTGGAGATATACTGTCTACTGTAGGTTTTCACTCCAACCCTAACAGAGCACACCTCATTCAGCAGCTGGAGATCTCATTGAGCTGCTAATTAGCAGAACCAGGTGTGCCAAATTAGTGTTGCAATGAAAACCTACAGGACGATAGATCTCCAGGAGCAGGGATCCTGGGCAGCTCCTGCGTCGATTGACAGGTTGTCAGGCGACGGGGTCGCATTATGTGGATCACAGGTGAGAGAGCCAATCACGCACATCCAGATCTACTGGTTAACACATAAAAGGGTGGAGCGCCATCGCCGTGCTCTGGATCGACCAGCTCTCGGAACCTGAGGGAGCTCAGCTGGTCCCTTCCGCTACGAATACTGGACAGCATGCAACGCTAACAACATCTGCAAGCTATGAACAAAAAAATTAATGAAAAGAAAACACCGGGGAAGCGGGATTCTGCTGGGCGGGTAGATCCTGCGGCTGATTCGTACTCGGGGACCTCTTTCGCACAGCGCTCACCGGGTCACGAAGGCTCATTACGATCAATCGGCTAATTAAAGCTCATTGCCGCAGCCCAGAGGAGCGGTAGCGTGGAGCTGAATCCTCATCTCCCTCACCTTCAGGCCAAAGCCCTGAGGTGTGAACATAGCCTGAGTGTGACTGGAGCGTCCGGTTTGGCACAACCGCGCACGTTACTGTTTTCTTCTCAGTTTCCATCCCTCGCACCTCTTCCTCTTTCTCTCAACCTCACTTCCTGAGGCTATCCTGTGCCACCCTTTCTTTCATTCTGTCTCTCTTACCACCATCTCACTATCTCCGTCTCTCTCTCTCTCCCTCTCTCTCTCTCTTTCTCTCTCTCTCTCTCTCTTTTCCCATCTCCCCATGCTCTCTATCTCACTCTCTTTCAAATTACTTTTCTTTTTTTTTCCTCAGTTCAATTTCAATCGCTGTATCGGCGCAGCGGGGGAAATATATCAGCAAAGTGCAGGCACTCTTACAGAGATAAGACTCAATCAGAAATCATAAATCTCTCCAAGACCTCTCCCTCTCTCTATCTCTCTAATTCAAATTCACATATTTCTCATTGACATGCCTCATTGACATCCCCTCTCTTTCTTGCTCTCTGTTCTATCAATCCCCCTCTCCCTCCCTCCCTCCCTCCCTCCCTCTTTTCTTTTTCCCTCTCCTTCTCTGTCCTTCTCTCCCTCTCTTTCTCTCTCTCTCCGTTTGGCATGAAGGACAACTCCTGTGGGTTTTTCCATTGTTTTTCTCATTGACGTCCCTTGGTCGTTCTATCACCCCCCCCCCCCCCCGTCTCTCTCACTTTCTTGTCTCACTCTCCTTCTCTGTCCCTCAGTCCCTCTCCCTCTCCCTCTCTTTCTCTCTCTGTTTTTTTCCATTTGTTTTTCCTTCTGTTTTACTCCAGAGAACACAGGGAAACTCCTTTCGCTTAGTAGAACGTGTTCCTCATTAAAACTAATTGGCCTGGAGGGTCTAATGAGTAAGATATAGGCTGCCTTTGATCTCCAGGAAAAAAAATAGAAGAAGAAAAACACATCCTTTAAATACATCTGCTGGTGGTTCAGGGATCAACAATGAAGTTTTCTGAATCAACAATACAAAAATAGTACTGGATTACTTGGGACTTTTTTTTCCTTCTTTAAAAATACCAGAATGGCTAGAGAAATAGAAGAGGGTGAGGCAGAAAAAGAGAGGGGGAGCGTGTGAGAAAGAAAGAGGGAGAGGAAGTGACAACACACTATATATTCCTGAAATTATACTGATTTTTGTAATAAATTCTGGATAAGATCACGTGCCAAGTGAAAATAATGTAATGTGTGATGTGCTTACAATGTACATGTGGTGCATATTGGACTCATTTAAACTCTGTTGAATTAACAGTGGACACTTGACAGTGTATCCAATCCTTATTTATGGTTGGACGCTTGTATCAGTGCCAGTAATGCAGTTATGTTTATGAAAGCATCTGTACCCATCAGTGTCAAAACCACCGATTCTGCGTTTATTCTGTGCGCTGTGTCTGAGCTGCGTGCACCAGGCCAGCTCTGTTCCTAGAGAACTGCTGTCCTGCAGGTTTCCATTTAAACCCTAATCTGGCACGTCTGATTCTGCTTATTAGCAGCTCGAGGCGATCCGTAGCTGTTGAGTGAGGTGCGGCTTTGTCACGTATGGAGTGAAACCCTACAGGAGGTGCAGATCTCCAGGAACAGGGGGGTGGGGCGGCCCTGGCCTGCAGTAACACTTCCACGGGACTCCTCCTGGCTGCTCTCAGATCAGTCGGTCGCCCCCCCCCCGCTGCGGAACGTGAGGACGCCTTCGGGCTCCGTGCTGATCTGAGAATTCGGCTCCCGTTCACCTCCCCGCATGGCCCAGCGCCAGACCAGGGAAAGCAGAGATTCTTACGAAAGGGCTTTCTTTCTACTTCCTCTCCTGGGAAACGTATCGCAAACTCCAGCAAAAATAAAGAGGACACTTCGTCATCTGCCTCGTATCCGAATCTCAGATCTCAAACCGCTTGTTATATATATATATTATTATTTTTCTGTTTGTTTTTTATATATATATATATATATATATATATATATATATATATATTCTTTTATCCATTTATAATTGAAAAGCCTCCTGGTGAGGGTGGCGATCATTTCCCCCGAAACCTCTTTGTTCCGCTCGGCGTTCCGAACGTCAGCGCTGTGAGAGGGGAGCTTTAGGAAAACGAACGTCCGGAAGTTTCTGGCTCGTAAATTAGCGACGACACGGGAAGGACACGAGGCACCGGGGGGACCCTAATCCCCCCTTCTCTGGGGAGACGGACACATCAAAAAGACAATGAGGGGGATGGACGGAAGGAGTGATTGAAAGAGAAAAGCAGACAAGGCCTTTTAACTGAAAAAAAGAGAGATTCTCTGATTAGCTGTTCGACGCTCTCGCTCCTTCTGCTGCCGCAGCAACTTAGTGTGTGCTCCAGCGCCCCCTTTTGGGGGGACGAGTGCACTGCATTTGGCAATTATATTTTCACTGTCGTTCCTTTCATACGGCACAGATATATATATCAGCGATAAAGTGCAGCACTGTAGCGAAAGGCTGCAGCGTGGAGATAGGGCCCAGAGGTGGCAGGCCACTGCAGCACGGCAGGGACTTCAGCATCGGAGATTGCGGCGTTATGTGGATTAAGCATCGGGGGCCGCGGTGTCACTGTGGATGAATTCACCACCACACTCA
Source organism: Anguilla rostrata (assembly GCF_018555375.3). NCBI lineage: Eukaryota > Metazoa > Chordata > Actinopteri > Anguilliformes > Anguillidae > Anguilla > Anguilla rostrata. The sequence goes on along the minus strand of NC_057938.1, from coordinate 3,757,703 downwards.
CATAATTATGGAAATTAACAATATGTGTCAAAAAAACAGGAAGTTTACTCTACCGAAGGTCACATCCAGTTACGGCACTCGGTCAGGGCTGCACAGCCGTGGTCCTGGAGAGCCAGTGGGTGGTTTTGGACATTGCTAGGCACTCTTCATCAGTTTGTGCAATTGAGTGCACAGCTAACTGCCCTCACCTGGTTTCCCTGGTCAGAATTATGTGCTGATTTTAAGGCTAAAACTAAAAACCAGCCCCCAGCCCCCCCCCCCCAGCCCCCCAGCCCCCGAGACCCCCCCCCCCCCCCTTGATTTTACTGTGTGGGCTGTCCTACTTGGACAGAGAAAGTCAGAGTAAGGTTTGGTTTAAAATTAGTTGAATAGGACATATATTGTAACAATTTGAATGTTATAATATAAGTTAAATATATCACAGCATTCTATGTTACCTATTTCTCTATTTTTTAAAGTATCCTGAATTGTGACCGGCAGTGGTATTATCTGACTGCTCTCTGCTTTTGAAATGTTCTCAGTGTGGCCACATGGGGGCGCCCTTCTGCCGGTCATAAAACGCTGCGCCTTCAGTTCCGGCAGTCAGTTCCAAGTCGCGTTTTTTTACGGACTTCGTAAAAAAATAAAATATTTCCGGCCATTACCTTTACCGCCGGCTGTGTTGGCGACCGAGCTCGGGCCTTTCATTCACGGCGTTAAGCACGCGGCACCCTCCTTCCGCGGTGTAAACTGCAGCCGGGGAAAGTCTCCATCTCACACGGCAACATCCACACCCCCCCCCCTCCCCGCCGTCTCTGTACGCCACCCGTACCTCAAATTCGGTCGGATCTGCAGCGTGCTTCCGCCCCTGTGGACATTACGTCACAGGGCAGAGCAGACGCTCTTATCCAGAGCGACTTACACACCTTCTTACATAGCATCTGCACTGCATCCATTTACACAGCTGGATACGTACTGGAGCAAATGCAGGTTAAGTACCTTGGCTCAAGGGTACAGCGGCAGCGCTCAATCTGGGAATCGAGCCTATGACCTTTTAGGTCACAAGCCCAGTTCCTGCACCTCACACCCCCCCCCCACACTGGACCTCGAATGAAACCTTTTTGGATCCAGTGTGTTCAACCCCTGTGGATAGACGCACGTACGCTTTGACACCGAAAGCGTCTCCACGCCAAAAGCGCACCGGTATGGGCTTGATCACATCCCGAATGCTAAGGTTCAGCAGAAATTGCGCGCAGAATACAGATTTGGAAGAGGCCGTCAAAACCCTCTTCAGCGTATTAAAACCGAGGGGGCATTCCAGATCTTTCTTCAGACAGGTCCAAAAGACTTTCTTGGCCACAAAACAATGAGACACGAGAAAAATCAGCCCCACTTATCACCACCTGTTCGGCGTTCAGCCAAGCAGCAAACGGGAAAAATTAAACTCCGCCTGGCCAGGATTCTGCTAAACAGGAACCTACCCTACAGCAGTATAAAGAAAAGAAACAAGAGGCACAAGTACCATCTGGTAACAAACTACTGGTTAGGGTTAGGGTTAGTGTTATGTTTTTTTTGTGTTTTTTTAAATTACATTTTTTTTTTCCTTTTTTTCATTTTTATATGAATACTGCTCATTTTGTTTTACATTTTTATGAATATTTATTTTATTTTTTAACTGCTATTTTTCTATTTTATTTTTAACTTTTAGATGATAATTCTTATTTATTTTAATTATTATTGATTTTTTTTTGCATTTTTAAAATTGTCAGCTGTGGCCCAGGGGGATGATGTCACCCTATGTTCCAGAACATTCCTTTGTGTTCTCATTCTGAGCTCTGCCTCACTGGATCTCAAGCGTCTTTCCCCTGGTTCCTGCATCCTTCAAAGAGCCTATCTGCTAATCCTGAACCCGTTTCATTAATCCTCCAAGCAACCTGTCCGGAGCTGAACCAAAGCCCCCCCACCACCCCGGCCCGGCCCGTCCTGCCGCAGTGCCCCGCCCTGTTTCGCCTGACCCCACTCTGCCACGCCCTGCTATAATCTGCCCCGACCTGTTCTGCTCTGTCACAGCCCACCCAAGCTAGGCCCTGCAAAATCATTTGAACCTGTGTTCGTTTCATGAACTCTGAAAATACGTCCTACCATGTACACACCCTGTCACGCCCCATGTTCTGCCACACCCCAAAGTGACACGCCCTGCCACACCCTGTTCCGTCACACCCCCCCCCCGACCCTGCCGTGCCCAGTGAAACCACTAGAGGTCACTGTTTTCACACCGTTATTCCAGCAGAAGGAGTCATCAATGCTCCGCCCCCTACCCCGCCTCCCCCCCCGCGGGGGTCAGGAAATGGCGGCTCGCGCGGTTGAGTTAGCGCGAGGGAGGCGCTGAAAGGTGTCCTACGACACGGCCGGCCTTGTTGCACAGCAACACCTGGGCCTCATTAAGGGCTCTATTAAAAGCGCGGGGCTTGTGTGTGTCCGTGCGTGTGTGTGTGTGCGTGCGTGTGTGTGTGTGTGTGCGTGCATTGGCCACCTGTCCCACTGCTCGCTGACGCGTTTCCTCGAGAGCTCGCCACAGGTTTTGGGGGGGGGGGGGGGGTTGTACCATGTGACCCAGCTAGCGCTGGCCAGTGTTATCTTTGCCCTGTTGGTCTGGCAATAAGTGATTTGTCGGTGATGTTGGATTGTGAGGGACACATTCTGAAATTAGCAGCAGGCCCACACGCAAACATGCTCGGACTGAGATATGTGCACGAGCATTCATACTCAAACACACACACACACACACACACACACACACACACATTCAGGAAAAATAATTAAAACCAGAAGCATGATTATAAGTTTGATTTTATTCAAGCCCTGAATATTAACTTTGTACTTGAAAACAGCACACATGCATGTCAAATTCTAATCTCTAATGAGACTCAGTTAACCTGCCGCTCATGCAAGACCACCATGCAGGCTTGCGCCCTTTCTTTTATTACAGTAATCAAGTCGCCTACATTTCTGATGTGAACGGGCACGTTGAATGCAGGGTTTCCCGGCCCTCGACCGCCACGGCCGCGGAGAGGGGGGGACACGAACACACTCCCCCCCCCCCCCCCCCGGGTCCGAAGCACCGCCATCCCAAGCGTCTATATATAGCGCCCTGCGGCTATTTTCTCCCGAGTTGCTGGGATGATCTTAATATAACCGCGGCAATAAAAAAAATAGCTGCTGGTCTGTTTGTATTTAAATATAGCGTTGGATCGGGAACCTCGTTGGGAACAGGGACGGGACGGGACGGGAGTGGACGGGACCCCCTTTCCCTGGCGTGCGTGTGCGCCCTCACGCTTCTCTAGGCCGGGAAAGGTGCGAGTATTTGGGGTGCGAAGACGGTGTCCCGTGTCATCCACACGCTTCGCCCAGCCATGGCGGGGGTCACTCTGACCCCTCTCACTCGGACGGGACCTGATCTCTGGGACAATTCTGGGTTTGGATGGGGGGGGGTGGGGGGGGGTCCTACCCAGCTGCTCTCCCCCCCCCCCCAATTCTCCAGACGCCCCAGTGATCCCGGACTAACCCCATCTGGGTGATGGACCTGACAGTGGCCGAGAGAGAGAGAGAGGGACAGAGAGCAGTGGAAAATGGGCAGAAATGATGTCAGAGAAACGGAGCGCTCTGATTGGAGGAGAGGCTACCGAGGAGAGCCTATAAAACCACGAAAGTCCATACCGGGAACAAGCAAAAGAGGAAAACGGAGGAAGAAATTCCGAGAACTCCGTGTGGGAGTGTGCTACAGACCCACTGATCGAAGGTAGGGACCACTGCTGTATGAAGGTGTGTGAGAGTGTACGTGGGCGTGAGTATATGGACATGCCCATGGATGACAGCGCGTATGTGTGTGTGTGTGTCTGTGTGTGTGTGCGTGTCTGTGTGCGTGTGTACGTGTGTCTGTCTGTGTGTGTCTCTGTGTGTGCATGTGTGTCTGTGTGCTTGTATGTGTGTGTGCGTCCGTGTGCGCGTGTACACGTGCACGTGCGTGTGTATGTTTGTGCATGAAAAGCACGTGAGCATTCGCACGAGCGTATGTGTTCTGTACTGAGCGCACACGTCTTTGTTAGAGACTTCTGTGTGTATTTTTAGGAGCCACGGTTTCTGAATGGATTCATGTTGCCGGACGTTGTCTTTCACCTCAAAGTTCGGAAAGTTACCACAGAGTCCTGCAGTGGAAAGTTTAATCAACTCCCCCCAATCCCGACCCCCCACTCCCCACACCTCACACCCTCACTCCAGCGGACACCTTCTTGTCGTTGGTGTAAATTGATTCGAGGAATTAATTATGCCAATATATTTAACGCAAAATAACAGAAACCGAAACGCCATCAAATTCAGCAATATTTTAAACACCTATTTGATTAATGTATCGGATAATGACCTCCAGATGCACTAAACTAAAGCTGTGGTATGGATTTACATTTCTGCATCGTTTGAGCAAGATTTCGCCCCAAACTGGGACATTTCACTGGCACCTTCCTACTACATTACCATAGTGAATAAAAAGAATCGGCCAGACCTCCGCCACGTTTACAAATGTCCGTTGACTGAAATCCATCTGAAGCATGACTGATGCTGAGCAATATATATCATATCAATATAATTGTAATATATAATCATTTTGTCATTAAAATTGTTGGAATATTTTTAATTTCTCAAAAATATTTTAATTTATCAAAAATATGCATAGTAGAATGTATTGTTCTTGAGATTTAGACCGAAGACTGATGTCCCCTACAGGGGGCAAAAATGAATTGCCCGGGTGTTGGGAGAACATAATATCCCACATACCCCAATTTGGCCCTTGAGACTGGCAGCACTGCTGGCTTCCCCTCTCACCTGGTGTTCCAGGTTTCTCGGTTCCTGGTAAGCGGGGAGCACCGAATACCGGCAGTATTTCTGGGTTTCAAGGACCAGTACCTTTGAACAGCCCTTGTAGCGCGTGCTGGCGATGACAGAACCGACATGGCACGCGCGGTGAGGAAAGAGACAGACCGGTAGAGTGCGTGCGCTAGACGGGACCCCATCGCCGTGAGCTCTGGATCAGATATCTATGGTACTCGGAGCATACGGCTGTTCCAGCGTTCTGCAGGGGTGTGTGGGTAGCGGGCTGGAGGAGGACGTGGGCGGGATGAGGGGCTTGGTAAAAAAAACGAATCGGTGCTTTGAGGGACCCTTTGTGGCGCTGGCTGTGGTTTGAGGGACCCTTTGTGGCGCCGGCTGTGGTTTGAGGGACCCTTTGTGGCGCCGGCTGTGGTTTGAGGGACCCTTTGTGGCGCTGGCTGTGGTTTGAGGGACCCTTTGTGGCGCTGGCTGTGGTTTGAGGGACCCTTTGTGGCACTGGCTCTGGTTTGAGGGACCCTTTCTTTCGCGGGGGGCGCGGGGCCACAGGGAGTCTCAGAGCACGGCTCACGCCCTCGGAACTGCGAGCAGCGGAGCTCCAAAATAGACGCATTATTTCCATTAGTCTGACCTTTTTACTGTCTGACCGAAGGGCTGTCACTGCCCCGAGAGAGAGCCTGGCAGCAGCCAGAGGGACAGGGAGAGAGGGAGGGAGGGAGAGAGAGAGAGAGGGGGGAGGAGAGAGGGAGGGAGAGAGAGAGAGAGGGAGGGAGGAGGGAGGGAGGGAGAGAGAGAGAGAGGGAGAGAGAGAGAGAGAGGGAGAGAGAGAGAGGGAGGGAGGGAGGGAGGGAGAGAGAGAGAGGGAGGGAGGGAGGGAGGGAGGGAGAGAGGAGGGAGGGAGGGAGGAAGGGAGAGAGAAAGGGAGGGAGGGAGGGAGGGAGGGAGAGAGAGAGGGAGAGAGAGAGGGAAGGAGGGAGGGAGGGAGGGAGGGAGAGAGAGAGAGAGAAAGAGAGAGAAAGTGAGAGGGGGGGAGAGGGAGTGAGGGAGAGATAGATAGGGGAGCATGAGAGGGGACACGCTGAGAGAGGCGCAGGAGAGAGGAGGGAGAGAGAGGGAGCAGGGAGGAGGGAGGAGGGAGAGAGAGAGAGAGAGAGAGGAGGGAGAGGAGGAGGGGAGAGAAAAGGGGGAGAGAGAGAGAGAGAGAGAGAGAGAGGGAGGGAGAGAGGGAGAGAGAGAGAGAGAGAACAATCAATGTGTGTGTGAGAGAGAGAGTAAGAGAGAGGGAGAGACAAAGAGAGAATAATCAATGTGTGTGTGTGTGAGAGAGAGAGAGAGTGGGGGAGAGAGAACAATCCGTGTGTGTGTGTGCTGAGGAAGTGCGTATTAATTATCTGTGTGTGTGTGTGTTTCAGATGCTGGGCTGTGGATGTGTGTTGGTCTCCTATCTCCTTACTCTATTCCTCAGCAGTTCCGATGGCCTCCAAGCAACCCCAGTGACCTCCAAGGTGAGACAGGATTGTGTGTGCCTGTGTGTGTGTGTGTGTGCACGCGCATGTGTGGGTGTGTGCGTGTGAGTGATGGAGGTTAGCGCCTGACTAATTAAAGCAAAAAGAACACACACTCTATTTCAGTGCTGCACTGGAACTTTTTTTAATCCAGGCTTAATCTCTTGTGACGTGGCTGAAAAAAAGTGTGTGTTTTTTTTTGTTTCTTTTTTTACATGATACAAGTGTCCTGTATGACAAAAACATGTTGGAGTGAAAATATATATTTTTTTAAAAACTTATTTATTGAATCTTTATGGAATGTGCCTCGTAGTGTAGGCTTCAGCATAGCTGGATAAGTGGTTCTTGAGAGATCGGACGCTCATGTGTGTCCCCTACAGGGGACGTGGTCTCAGGAGGTTAGTTACCAACTACGGAAAATCCCCGCGTGTATTGCTTACGCTTGACCTTATATTACCTAAAAATGTCGCCATGTTTCATCCGGGGGGCCGTTGGGAGAGCAACGCCATCTTTGTGCGGCCAAGCCTCGCACCAGGCCCGCATTACTTTGAAGTCAAGTTCATCCGATTTCACCTCGCGGCGCCGTGTGACCGTGCCGACGCCGTGCAGGGCTCGGCCCGGCGTCTCGACTCAGAGCCAATCACCACGCGGCGCACGGAACGGAAAATGAAAAATGAAATAAGATGTCAAAATGAAACGTTCTTACGGTTTAAATGATCACAGCTATATTGTTCCAGTTAAAGCATGTTCGCAGGACCTATATCCATCACTTTCACAGGAAATCGCTTTTCTTTTGCGCATGACTAGAAAGAAATCTTAAAATGTAAGTAAAAACAATAGTGCATGTGCATAATACATAAATTTAGACATTAATTGATTCAATCATGCACAAGCTCCATCCAATCATATTCAATCAGATCTAGGGCAGTCACATTCCACATCAAAAAATATGTATATTGTACCGGAATTTAGTTCCCAGAATGCTCAGCTTTGCCAAAGACAGAAAACTACTACTCTTTGCGTGGGGTTTAATGGGCTGCAGTGTCCAGACTTGGCGGTGGCAGAGGACTCTCACTCATGGAGGCCGTCTGGGGAGAGACTAGCCAGCAGGCCGACAGGCAAACTCCCATCCCTGGACCAGACGGGGAACGCGATCCAGACCAAGAGGAAGCGGCTGTTCCCAGGGGCTAGTGCCCCGCTGGACCGCCTGTCTGTCGGCAATATGGACATTAAGGGTAAAAAGAGGTAACGTCCTGGGTTGGGTTTGAGTGGGGTTGAGTGGGTTGAGTTGGGTTGAGTGGGTTGAGTGGGTTGGGTTGGGTTTGGTTGGGTTGGGGTGGGGTTGTTGAGTGGGGTTGAGTGGGTTGGGTGGGGTTGGTTGTGGGTTGGGTGGGGTTGGGTGAGGTGGGTGACGTGGGGTGTGGTGGGGTCGGGCTGGGTGGCACAGCCCATGGTGGGACGTAGTGGGGTGGGTTTGGGTGTGGCTGGGCTGGGTTAGTCGGGATTAGGGCGGGGCTAGACTGGGCGGGGCTTGGAGGCCAGTCCAGGACAGTGGGTGGGAGACTGGTGGATGATACAGATCCACTCACAGCCATGTTTTGAGCAGGCTGTGGACAGGGCTCTGGACCAGTTTAGTGTCTGGCCTCATCAGTCTTCCTCAACAGGAAGGAGGTGGAATCGCCAAGGAGGCGAGTGAGCGCCCCCATCGACAGAATTGGGATGGGAAGATTCCCCAGCAGACTGGGCTGAGACACGCCCCGCCGCCCCCTACAGGGTAAAATCTGCATCAGCACATTGGTGTGTTTGTGAGACCACAGGACGTGATGCAGGCAGAGTTGACATTCGTCTTTCTATTTCCAGGTGGCCCTTTACGAGTGGACAAGAGATAAAGGACTACACTCTCGCACAAAATCACTAATTCACACAAACCCACTCCCACTCCACTCACACACCAACACACAAACCCACTCCCACTCCACTCACACACCAACACACATCCCCACTCCCACTCCACTCACACACCAACACACATCCCACTCCCACTCCACTCGCACACCAACACACATACCCACTCCCACTCACTCGACACCAACACCATCCCCACTCCACTCCACTGACACCAACACACATCCCCACTCCACCACTCGCACACCAACACACCCCACTCCACTCCACTTACACACCAACAAAAGCACCCTCCACTCACCACCAACACATACCACTCCCACTCCACTCACACACCAACACATCCCACTCCCACTATACTCACACACCAACACACATACCCACTCCCACTCCACTCACACACCAACACACATACCCACTCCCACTCCACTCACACACTAACACACATACCCACTGCTATATCAGCACACATACCAGACCTGGGTCAAATACGTATTTGTTTTGGATTTCTGCACTTTACTGATCTTGTCTGGTGTATTGGAACCAATGAAATAGACTCAAAAAGTGCAAACCCCACCTTCTGGTTATATTAGCAGGCTCAATTTCACCAGGCAAGATCAATCGAGCACACAAAAGTATTTGAATCCAAAACAAATACGTATTTGTCCCAGGTCTAACACATACCCACTCTCTTACAAACTAGCCCACTCTCACACCTCTCACCAACCACTCCTACAGCACTTATACACCAGTTAACTGTCACTCCAAACTGCCTATATATTATGATTTTGATTGTTACCATTGCCTGAAAGCACCAGCATGGACAATTTTCTTGATATTAAATGTTTATTGTAAATAAGTGTTTGGGTATTTGTTTTTGAGCTATTGAGATGTAATTAGATGCCATTCATACCCTTGTGCTTCACTAGTTGAAAATAAACAATGGTGAAATTATTTATATTTTTTTAACGACAATAAAATGGGTGAGCTTTGCCTTTGACTTTAAATCCTAAAATTCCTTTGATGAAGCAGGATGGAGATGAAGATAAAAACAAAATTAATCCAAGCTCAATAAAAGACCTTCTTTAAAAAAAAAGTTTTAAGACCTAATTTAAAAACTGGAAGTCAGGGAGATTAATATTTACTGGCAGTGAATTCCAGAGTTTTGGTGCAGACTCTCTCCTCTAGTTTCTCTACTAAAATAAACTTTTCAAAAACATAGAAAAGCCCGGCAGTAGATTAATTGAGTGCTTTGAACGGATGGCAGTATACGCATAATACTGAATAGGGACTGAAAAGAGCTCTGGTTCCTTATTTTTTTAAAATAGAATGAATTTCATGTGGTAGGCACTACTTGACACTTATTTTGAGGGCATTGAGATTAAACAGAGCGCCCACAAATGTTTCAGCTGGCTCCAACACGCTAACCTGACTCATTTTTGGCCCTATTAAGGACCTCCTCCTTGTTTATCCTAATAATACGTTCCGCTTAATTGAATTTGCTCTCAGTTTGTCATCCACACCATTGTAACCAGGCAACAGCCGGCCAGCCCTCTGGAATGAGAGAGCACTGTGAGATTTTGGGCGGACACCAGCGGTCGGCTCAGACAGTGTTTCTGTGTTTATGGCTGGCTATACATGCATGAATACCGTCATTATTAACGAGACTGACCAGCACACACACACACACACACACACACACACAAGCACCCACACACACAGACACACACAGCACCACATCGCACACACCACACAGCACACCACGGCACCAACACGCAACAAGCACCATCACACACACACACACACACACACACACAGCACACACAAGCACCTCACACAGCCAACACACACACACGCACACACACACACACACACACACACACACACAGCACCACAACACGCACAACACACACACATCACACACACAGCACACGCACACACACCACACACATAAGCACAACACACACACATGTGCACCCCACACACACACACACACGCACACACACGCACACACAATCATGCATATTTCACACACACACAAAAACAGATCATTGCACCTGTCGAGAGAAAACACACACACACAGCCTTAATTTAATACATGACTGACAGACAGACAGACAGACAGACACAGACACACTCAGATAGAGATGGAGGAAGAGAGAAAAAAGGGGCATCTTTCCAACAAAACCAGCTGTCCTCCGTCCTCTCAGATAAGAGCAAAAAATTGATATGTAATTTTGGCTTGTAAACACTAGAGGTCGCTGAACACCAACGGGAAGGCACGAGAACATCCCGGGTGCATTACCTGTGGTGATTGAGACTACTGCAGCAAAGTCGGGGTGTAAACCTGGTGCCTTAAAACACTGACCTCAGACCAGTTGAAAGAACCAAAATGGCCGACACTGATTTGGGCCAATCATCTGTGGTTTGTGCATCCGCCGCTTGCCTCACCACCTCTCCATACCACAGCTGAGAATCAAACGCCACACCTAGGCACTGCCTGTCCAGTTTACAGCCAGTTTCACATGTCATTACAAACCACCACTAGATGGCGCTTTTGACTTTCTGACCACATTCTGGAGATGGGAGAAGGTTCACACTCACACCCTGTGCAAGAGGTAGTGTTACGCCTCCTCCTCTCTCTGCTGTAAGGGTCATTGGAACCTCTCTTGACTGATTGAAGTGGTATGTGGCTCTCTCTCTCTCTCTCTCTTTCTCACACACACACACCCTACTGCTTGTTTTCCACCAGATCTTCCCAGGAATAAGCATCTGACACACAAAATTCAGTGAAATGGAAAGTAATAATATCTCACATTTGGTCCTCTTTTCTATTTTATTTATTTATTTATTTATTTATTTATTTATTTATTTATTTATTTATTTATTTATTTATTTATTGTTCCGAAGTTCCAAAGACTTGAACTGATTAAATCTGTTTTACGTCTTTGTGCGTTTGAGTACACCGGTACATGTGCATGTACGTTATGTTAGTGAGTGTGGGGGGGTGCGTCGAAAACCCTCAGCGCTGATCGATGGGTATTGCAGCTATTTAAAAAAAGATTAGCTGACCCCCCTACACTGTGGTTATTTGCTTCCTATTAGTACACATGAATGCCTTCAACTGTCTGACGAAGAGGAAGTACATCGGTCTAATGGCTTCAGACTATTACAAAAGGACGGCGATTGGATGCAGGGATCGGGGAATTTGGGGGATTTGCCGGTGTTCGATTTAAACGGCGGTGAGGAACCCGGCAGATTTTTTCGGTCACTGCATCATGTGGAGAAATTGGATCTCTCCACCAATCGATGCCCAGCAAGCTCAGTCGATCACTGCACTTTCTTACTCAAACTTCTGAAATAACAATGCAAGAAATGGCATCATTCATCAAAAAGGCACTGACAAATATTTGAATATCAGAACTGTATTTCCTTTACCTTTTTGCATTACCTTTTTTTATTTCTTATAAATGACTTGTTTACTCAGGGAAAACAAATATACATATGGATATTTTCTAAGGCACAGAAAATAGGAAATGCAAAGTCTGCATTCATCAGTCAGTTATCGTCACTGATGTACGATCATTGCTTAAAAATCATTAGTAATTGTGACTTACATATGGACGTTTTACTAGACTGCATTAGTCAGTAATGATGACCGATCCATGGTTTCCAAGCAAGGTGACAGTTCATTATTTTTAACTGACAGATAAACTTTATTAAGGCTCTTGAGTGCCTCTGTCAATCAAGGTAGACGCCACAGCGGGCAGGTTGGGGCCTTACACTGAAGAGTTCAGACTGCACTGTGTGATTGGCTGACTATGACCTGATACCTGGGTAGGGGAGGGTGGGGAAGGGCTGGTAGGCACAGACCGCGGTGGGATGTAGTAGGGTGGATTTGAACATGGCTGTACAGGTTTGGGCAAGGTTAGGTGGGGCTGGCAAGTAAAGCACTGGGCGTTGCTGATTCACTCACAGTTCTGTGAAGTCATTGTGATGTCACAGTTCAGACGACGAGCAGAACTGAGCTGTACCCAGAGCTGAGAGAGCACGATCGTCCAGCCTGTGGAAAGGGTGGGTTTATAATGACCGATATGTGATTGGAATGTTCTTAACCGAACTCTGACGTCACAATCACTGCAGGAAATTAAAAGAAAATGAGTTCTAGAACATAGAGTTTAGAACTTTTAATTTTGAAACAGCATTCCAAAAAAAAAAAAAAACCTACGTTTCCAGGGGATAAGTCATCGAGGGTTCGTCTGGTGACTGCTGCCCTCACTTTTCTCAGTGACACGCCAAGCAGCCACAGAAAATCAGCTGGTAACAGCGAGAGATAATTATAATAGAGTGATAGAGCTGGGCTTGAGAAAGACCTGCTGGCCGAAATGTTGTCCCTTTATTAACCGCTGGCTGGGAGCATTCGTAAGCAGTGTACCGATAGTCCTCAACTCTTGTGGTTTTATAAATTAGTTTGCCCAGCACTTGTCTATAATTTCAGAGGTGTGCACAGTCTCCTTTAACAGTGAGAGATACTCCTCTCCTCTGATTGGTGGTATGTTTTTTTGCCACTGCTGCTCTGTGGCGTGTGTAGGGTATAAAACAGTCTCTAACTTGTAAGAGGATGCGTTCTTACTAGAGGAATCCAAGTCCTCTCTCAGTGCTCTCCGTGCAGGTGCACCTCAAAAATGTCCTGTGCGAAACGAACTCTGACAGAGCACTTTTAACTCCACTAGAGTACATTTGGCCCCCTATTGGACTCATATAAATTTTGTTAGAGTTGATGTATCATTGAGAACAGTTGATGACTGATAAAGGGGGGCAGTTGCTTTGGAAAACAAAAAAAGATTTATATAATTGTTTTTACGGGGGGACAGTTTGTGATTGGCTCATTGAATTAAAAAAAAATTCCTGGCCTCTCTTCCACACTCTCTGCTCCCTTGGTTCCTCACTACAAGTGCACACTTACTGTTCACTTGATTTCTCTCCACAGCAGGGGTAAGCAGTTTCGCTCCTGGAGGGGCAATGTGTATGCAGGTTTTTTGTTTCCACGGATTACCCTGTCAAAATGAGCTGACTGGACTGTGTACACCATCTCTGCAGGTTACTGAAAGAAACGGAGTTCTACAACATAGAATTTAGAATGTAGAATTTTGAAAAAGCATTCAAAAAAAAAACCTACGTTTCCAAGGGTTAAGTCAGCGAGGGTTCGTCTGGTGGTAGATTACATTACAGCAAAACATTTCATACAAAGACACAAAAACAGTCTTTGGCTTGCATTCATGAGTGTATTAAGATAATGTAGCTAAAGTGTCAGACGGTGTAAATGTTAGGGCGAATTAAGTCATTATCGGCAAAAGTTGAGGCATGAGTACCAGAAACAGATACAACTCTTGTTGCCCACCTCGACTCCACAGGGATATTCAATTCAATTCAATTCAATTCAATTTTATTTGTACAGCACTTTTTTCTTTTTTACAGAGAACTGTCACAAAGACACTTTACAGAGCAGCAAGGCAAGGGGCAGAGCAAAAAGAGCAAACAGAGCAAACACCAGAACTGTCAAATAACAAGTACACAATGTACACTCCCGGTGCCTTTGATCATTGCTCCTGGTACACACTTGTATTTATGCTAGGAGTTATGCAGAATAAAATGATAATAATATAAATGTAATAAGACGATGAAAAATGATCTAAATGGTGATTCTTTCTGCAAGTACTCCACCTGAGCGGTGGCATGTACAATATATATATATCAGATTTAGATGGTCTATACCTCAAACTACCCAGGAATGTTACTGAGAGAGGTCACTTCTTATTGTGATTGCAATCAGACTCTCATCCAGATACACGTACATATCTGACTGACGATGCTATGTAACACTATAAGGCACATGATGCACATGAGTCGCATATTGGTAAAATGGTTTTTGGGGATTAAAACATGAGAATATTCAGTCCGGAGTTGTATAGGAAGTATAGAAGCATCACCTTGAATAACATACCAAATACCCAGCAGATCTTATTCCATTAGTGGACTGGTCATTTATATTAAAGGATGCTCAGAATGTTTTGTGGGGATTATGGGGCATTTAAACGTTATTTTGAAGTAATAAAGTGCAGCCCTTTTCTCGGTAATGTGGGTAACATACAAACACAGAAGTCTGAAAAACATTGTAAAGAAAACATATTGGCTTGTGGAAAACTATTTATTGAAATGGACAGCTTAAAGCACATCTTTCAGAATGGAACGACACATACAACTGGTGATAGCAGCCTTTTTGCACACCTTTCTTTCACACAGAGCTCTCTTAAAAATATAAATTACTTCATCATGAAATCAAAATATAGTCAATTGCACTTTTAAATCACAAATATACAGTAACAGTTGATAAGATGTTTTATTTACAGTCCACCGGTTTTATGATGGAGGTTTTTGAAGGACAGTTAAAAATAAATTAAATTGGAAAAAAAAAACACTTCTAAGTGCCCGTGGCTCAAGGTTTTACGCGTCGGGATCAGCAGGACGTGAAAGTCTTCCAGAAGAAATTCTTGCACCCGGCTTTGCGTTCACGCGGAGCCAGAAATACGTTGGCGCCGCGCTCCAGCTGGAACCGCGGCTCCTCTAGCGCGGCTCTGCGCGTGAGCTCTTCAGACTCCAGGGCTCCGTTTTCTGACTGCACGAGTTCCGACAACAGTTCCGCAACAGAATATCTGTCGAGATCCTGAAAACAGAAAACGGTTGTTTATGTTTAAATCCGCACACGTCGTACGTGTTGATTTGGGCCATTTGTTGATCTGATCCAGTTATTTAAATTGCGCATATTTCGGAGAGTGCTGACTGAACGACAAACGATATTTTGATTTCTTCCAACTGATAAATAAACTTAATTTTATTGAAAACTTTGGAATGCATCATTTTTATATGAAATTTGAATTTACTCCATGCTCACAAAGGATACAAAAATGTTCATTGGAGTGTAGCTATTCATACGAATAAGACAGAAAACGAATACAGATGTTTAAAAAGTTCTATAAGACACAGGCTTTCAGCTAATCCACTGGCATAATGGTGAGTTACGTTTCTATATGCATATTTTCTGTGTGGGCTTATTTTAAATAGTTTCTAAGTATGTCTGGAATTGCGCTCGCTCGGCACAGAACGCGTCAGCGCAATTTCAGAACCTTGGAGAGCTCATAGTTCAGCACAAATTCGGCAACCAGAATAAAGTCTGAAAACACACGTCTATATCTTTCTGGAAGCATACTGTACGAGTTAAGTACGACATGTGCAATAATGTGCGGGTGAATAAATCGGTGCCCATTCATGGTAGGAGTCATAGCCTACCTGTTTGCTTTCTGGTGCGATGAATGATCTTTGCAGAAACTGACGGAACCTGAGATCTGACGGCGCGCCGGACAAGCCGTTGATTGCCAGCGCGAGAAACAGGATGGCGAGAGCGCACTGGATACGATGGGAGATCATCTTCGCTTCGGTCTCTGGGGAACGGGAAACTTGTTGGAGACAACTGCGACGGCGTTTTCTCTGTTACTCTCACTCAGTCGGCGTCTCCCTTTTAAACAATTGTGTGACGTCAGTTGGACGACAGTGGCGGGGGGGACTCTTATGCTCAGAGCTCTGCACGTGCCGTCTTTCCCTGAGCAAAGGAGAGACAAAAACGATCGTTCACATTTACTTAAGAAACAACATTTTAAATGTTTTTATTTTTATTTTTATGAACTCTAGCTATTATGCAGTTTACAGTAACGTTACAGTCAATTTCCATCACTGTCTGGTTTGCGATTATTTAATTACTTGTCTGCAAGTGACTGACATTGCATTGCGTACGTGCACATGTGCATGCGTGCGCATGGGAATTTGAATACATTTAGAAGGTGCATAACGTTGTTCCCTCACTGGGCCAAATCCAGTTTTATCCAGCCTAGTCGCAACCGCTACTTTTCTGTGTGAAATATTAACCCGGATGCTGGACGCAGATGCTGTTCCTGGGGCCTCGGCGGTCGGTTTGAAGGGATCCTGCTTGTCCATCTCCGGCCCCTTTTACTTTTTCATTACAAAACAACTTTGTTGAATTAGTTTTGTGTCGTTTCATATTGATGAATGTCGCCTGTTGCAACAGGCTGAGAATCCTAGTCAAGCAGTGCAGCTCGGAGGGACTTACAGGAACATTAAATTGATCCCACAGCGCTGTTAAATCAACTCAGACTTCACTTTGGTAGAGCACATTTTAAATTAACACAATATTTCACTTTTCAATGTTAACTCTGAAAGAGTATCTATAATCCTTGAAAACGGATTGGACATGTTTTTTTGTTTGTTGGTTTGTTTGTTTTTTTGAGGTCTTGGTTTTCCAGTGTATCGCAATCATTTTTTTATTTGCTTGCAGACATTGTCATCCAGAGAGACGTACACAGCTCGTGCATTTTACACGCTTGACTGACGTGTCTCTGAAGAAGGTACACCTTGCACACGGTTTGTAATGGACAGTGCAATTGCAAGTGGGGAGAGAGGTGGTAATAATTCTAGAGTGGGGGAGGGGGATTTGGGGATCTTGATCATTTCATCCAGTTGTGGCAGGACCCAGTACGAGATCTTTTCAGTGGGGCCCAAAACTCACGGGCGACACCTCTGGCCCCAACTACGACGTGAACACAAAGGAAAAAAAGAAAAAGAAAAACCAGAAAACAGAAAAAGTCGCAAACGCAGATCCTTCACCTCCACACGACGCAACCATCCAGCTTTATCAGCTGCACGGTGGAGATAAGTTCAGAGTGCGGAATTAGACAACGGCGCGTCTATATGCTCGTAAAACTCTTTGTGAGTAATCCTTTCCGTTTCTTATTTCCTCCGTGGTTTCTATCAGGTAGTGATGGCACACACAAAAAATGCTCGAGTTGATCTGACTCAGTCTGCGTTGGATGGAATGAGTCAGACTGAGCTGGTTTTAATGGATGAGTGTTCCGGTTGTTAGATCAGCTGCAAGATCCGCTAATCACACTTTCACTAGGTCATTATGCTCAGACGCAGTAGCGTGTAAACAACGCTTACATATCAATCCTTAGCAATCTACAAGATCACAGAAATTCCCCATCCCATCTGTTAGCATAGCATGTAAAACACAAAATGATCCACTGCACAGAATTTTAAAATTGTCAATTTGAGGAGCAGTTTCTTATTGTTTTCTTCTTCTTTTTAGGATTTTTTTTTTTTTTCAAAAATTTGTTTTCAAAGCAAGTGTTCTAGAACTCCATTGTTTTCAGTTACCAGTAGTGATTGTTACAACAGTAGTCATATCAGTTAAGAACATTCTAATCGCATATTTGATCTTACACCTTAAAGGGTTAATAACAACTGTGAATAGTAGATAAACTGGAAAATGGTTATGAAACCTTTTTGCCATTATTTCTGGCATATATTTAATAACCAATTCAAAAATATGGACTATAATTACAGTGATATTTCAAGTTGTAAATAATTTTTCATCATTAAGAAATTTGATTTTGTAGTAGGGAGATTTAGCATTCTATAACAGATAAATTAATTCATGCACAAAGCATGTCTTGTACCAGTTATATCCCCTTGTACCAGTCATACATTATTACTTGTCACTTTCCATTGTACTTAGAATTCAATGGAGTGAAATATCATAATAATAGTTGTTCAGTGTAGAGTCTTCAGATAGGTATTCAGGAACAAGGATAAGTATAAGAATGTATCAATAATTTTTTATTACCGTTTCATTAATTGATTAATTTAACAAGCCAATTAAATTAAAACATAATTAGAATTCTAGCCGCAGAGAAAGCAGATAAAAATTGGACTAAGGGCCGTTAGCTGATGAATCCAAAGGCACAAGTGGTTATTCACGTCTTGAAGGGGTTGTTTGTTCAGTCATAAAGACGGGGGAATGACAGACGAGCGCTCGGAGCAGGTAGTTGCGCAAGCTGCTGTAAAGGTTTGGTCACGAGCTCGGCCTGGCGCAGAAAGACGTTTCCCTGCGAGGTTTCGCCCCGCTCGCTGTGGAAAGTTCCGGCAGAAGGTTGGGAGGGGACCACGGTCCCCGTGATTCAGACTGTTGCCTTGTACTTCGGGGGGGTTTCGGCAGTGCCACATGGCTGGACCCTACTCCTAGCAGCCCCCCCCCACCAACACACACACACACAAACACTCATGCACACACACACACACACACACACACATACACACACAAACACTCATACACACACACACACACACAAACACTCATACACACACACACACACACAAACACTCATACACACAAACACTCATACACACACACACACACACACACAAACACATATACACACACACACACACACACACACACACACACACACACACAAATACATACACACACACACACAAACACACAAATACACACACACACACACAAACACTCATATACACACACACACAGAGAAATACACACACACACAAACACTCATACACACACACACACACACAAACACTCATACACACACACACAAATACATACACACACACACACACACACAAATACACACACACACACACACACAAACACTCATACACACACACACACACACGCACACACCCGCAAACACATATAGACGCACAAAGGCACACACAAGCGCACACACACACACACTCATGCAAGCTTACACACAGGGGCACTTACATTCAAATGCACTCCAAACACAGACACACACACAAGCATGAATATACGCACACACACATACACATACAAACACACACATGCACGCACGTGTGTACATTTAAATTCTTTATTTAGGTCCACATTTATAAAATACATCATAAGGACCCAAATATATTTCAGTTGCTGTCTGATGTCCTTCACTTGAGTAGCAGAAAGTATACCAGTAGGGATGACGCAAACAAAATGCAGGTTACACATTTGCATCTCAATTGCACCGACAGGAAACATTATGGGTACAAGAAACATCTTCTCCTCCAAAAACCGCGACTGCCTATAATGGAGGGAACTGAGCAATATTTTGCTCTCCATTTTGCCAGCCCCATTATCCTAAGACCTCTGACCACAAGCCTGTGGACATGGCCAAGGCTTCCAAATATAAAAACTAGAAGTTGACACTTGTACCCTAGTTCTGTTATGGCTTGTAGTAATGGCTGGTATTTTAACTGTTTAGTAAGAAATGCTTCTTCTAGACTTGCATCGAAAGCTTACTTCCAGTAGGAACACCTCTCCGTGTTTTTCTCATCAACCACAGTAAGATCAGGTTTGTTCGCACTTACATTTGAAAATTGATGGAGGTTATCACACACACACACACACACACACACACACACACACACACACACACATAATGTGGGGAATGTGGGTTAGGAGAATGGTTAGGCTGGAGGGTGTGAATAATGGCATCAGTCTCCTCATTCTGAAATTCAGGTTGGTTAAACAAAATGAGTAATGGGGTGTGGGGGTATGTGTGTGGGTGTGTGTGTGTGTCGGGGGGGATCTACAGTCTGCACTGCATCTCCGGTGATTCATACCACACAATACCAATGGCCCATGTGAAATATGCATGCGATCAGTGCTGGGGTTTGGGGGGGAGGTGGATACAGGAGGTGAGTGGGGGTAATTAGCACACCGTGGAGGGGGGGGGGGGCTTTCATTTGGAGTAGGAGAGACGGCGCCTGTGACACCCAGCTGGGTGGAGCTGGTGCTGGGGAGGGAAGAATGGGGGTGCTGATACTCAAGATTTTGTCACGACCTGCTGTGTATGAGTGTGTGTGTGTGTGTGTGTGTGCGTGTGCATCTGTGAGTATGTGTGTGTCTGTGTGTCTGTGTGTGTGTGTGCATGTGTGTGTATGTGATTCTTGCATTTGTGAGTGTGTGTGTGTGTGTGTGTGTGTGCGTGTGTGTGTGAGTGTGTGAGTGTGCATATGTGTGTGTGTGTGTTTGATTCTTGCATCTGTGAGTATGTGTGTGTGTGTGTCTGTGTGTGCGTGCGTGTGTGTGTGCATGTGCGTGTGTGAGTGTGTGTGTGTGTGTGCATGCTCATGAGCTTCAGAAGAGCATCAGTATGTGTGACCATATGCCCATGTGCATGACTATTCATGCACATATGTCCCTGTGTGTGTGTGAGATTGTGTATGTGCATGTGTATCTGTGTGTGTGTGTGGGTGTGTGCACGCACATATGTGTAAGGTGGGAGGCAGTTTCAGTGATATAATCTTTTTTTCTCACAAGTACAGCAATCACTGAGAGAGATCAGAGACAAAAACTAGACACATTTTAATAAGTTGTCTCCATCAGCTTCACGTGCTGTATTGTCAGGGGATGATGCTGGGGGGTTGTCCTCGCCAGCAGATCACCTCACTTTTTTATATACCGTTTGTATCACCTACCCCGTTTAACCGAGACTTCCGAAACGAGCGACGTGATGATGCAACTTTTTCCCCCGGGAGAGAGAGAGAGAGAGAGAGAGAGAGAGAGAGAGGCGTTCGCCCCAGGCCAGCAGCGACGGCGGAGGGCAGATTGTAAATTCACGAGGCGCAGAATCAGCAGTGTCGCAAAGGGCCCCGACAGCACAGAATGGATTATTCAGCCCAAGGGCTGTTAAATGTCAGGGTTTGAGTCATGGCCGCTGCGCCCGCCCGCCCGCCACTCTTCTGCGATTCGCGGTTACTTAAAAACTGACACGGCGCGTGCTTGATACGTATCGCGCGAGCAAAAAAAAAAACAAACAAACAAACAAAACAAACAAAACAAAAAAAATAATAAAATAACAAAATGTTTAAAATGCAGAACGAGAAATCTGCTGAGCCAAATCTTGGGGATGATACAATGAGAGCGATAGTTGTAATACTGTTCATCTGCAAATAATGAAATTGGATAATGTGTAGTGATGTGTAATGTGCAATGATGATGATGATGATGATGATGACAACAATGATAATGATGTTGCTGTAGTTGTGGTCGTCTCTATCATTGCATTACAATTTAATATTGTTGCTATATGTGCTGTGTATTTTTATGGCTCATTTACAATTGAATGTTTGCAGTTTCCCGACGTACTTTATGACTTCTATGACATTTAAAGATCGTCTTTGCGTAGTGGAGCCTAATATGTACTGTGTGAGTGGGGATAGCTGGTTTTTAACTGCTCCCAAAATTGCACGACGGTTCTCCCGAATTTGGCATCATGAGGTGGACCTCATTTTGTGCCCTGACATGATTTTGTGCACTAGGATTCCGTTGGTTGTTTCCCCGATTTTTATGCCCTCGTTCTGCAAATGACTTCTGCTCTTCTCTTCCACACTCTACTGACACACAAATTCAATTCTAAGATCTCGGTGAGATTTTTTCAGTCAAAAAAACTTTAAATAAATCTCTGGTTGCCAAAGCAGAAATGGTGTGTGTTCAGTGAGCATCATTCCTCTTCTCTCTCCTCTCCGTACCCCGTTACGCCCGACCTTCCCCCAAACACCTCATTTTTTCCCCATCGTTGCCTGTCACACTGTTCTCCTTTTTCTCACAACACATAACGCGATATGCCTTTATAATATTGCACTCGCTTTTTTGGGGGGGTGAAAATTTCAAATGCGATCTTTATTGCTTCTAACGAAACGCTTAAACACACTTTTTTCCGTAATGCGGTTTAAACACGCCAGACGCAGTGGGAGAGGGTGTCACCTCATTAATTTTACGCTCGGGCGGGCTAAGAATGCTGTTTGCAAGCAGCGGGAAACAAAAGCCGCGGAATAACAGCGGAGGCCAACGCGTGTAGCTCGTAGGGTTCTTCGGTGATTGATAAAGGCGAACGTGATCGCCGTGATCGCGACTTCTTCCGAAATGAGGCGAAGCCCCGTGGAGACTCACGGAGATGCGGCGTGTTAATGGTGTCATTTTTTTTTTCTTCCGGCGCGGCACGATCTTCAGCCGCTGCAGTTTCTGTGCGTTTGTGAATGTTAAGGGGGGGCTTGAGGTTGTGAATAGCCATGGCCTTCTTAGGGAGTATGACAGCGCTGTGGTGACTAACTTCAGAGCTCAACGGGCTGCCAATTATTCTCCCTGTTTGTTCAGTGACAGTACAAACACATTATACCAGTTTTCAGCATGAAACTTATTAACACAGTGGCTCTCTCTGTCGCACACACACATACGCACACACATACATAAACACACAAATAAACACAAAAATGCAATATAACTAAATATAAGCTCTTACATATACACAGACACACACAAAACAAATATAACAACATACTCATAAATACGTCTCCTACTCACCTCTCGCTCTCTCTCACATGCACACACAACACACACATTTTATATCTTTATTTAGGTCCACATTTATAAAATACATCATAAGGGCCCAAATATATTTCAGTTGCTGCTGTCACACATACACACAAACACACACACACACACACACACACACAGAATTAAAGGAATGGACTTTAAGTTTAATTGGATTCTCTGTTTGCTGGTGGAATGAATGGATTAGTCTCTCATCAGCCTGAAAACTCAGAATTTCACGAATACCTCTTTCAGCCAGAAAAAGATGCATACGAATATTGTATTTTATGGATTTGAAATTAAAAATGTAAATATAGCTTATCAGAACAATCAAATATATTGTGAACGATTCCATGCAAGTATGAGACAGTGTGGCATAATGGTGAAGAAACTGAGAGAAGCAGGGTTTTAAAAAATGTTTTTTTTTTTAAATTCAGCGTTCTAGAACTCCACTGCTTTCAGTTACCAGTAGTGATTGTTACATCAGCATTAGAATGTTCAGTTAAGAACATTCTAATCACTTATTTGTGCTCAACACTTTAAAGGGCCCATCGTTTTTTTTTGTGTGTCCACATGTCTCAAGACAAGGGCGTCAAAGCTGAACATTCTAAACTTTTAAAAAAATAGGGTTTATTATTCTACTTTTAATTTATTTTCTCTTACATATTACAGGATCGTGATTTTCATTATGGAGATAATGATGATGATGGTGATGATGATAATGATGGTGATTAATATTATTATTATTATTGTTGCTGTTGTTGTTATTATAATATTTCTTATTATTATTAGGAGTAGTAGTACTAATAGTAGTAGTATCAGCAGTAATAGTATTGATAATAACTATTACTAGTATAGTATTATTATTATTATTATTATTATTATTATTATTATTATTATTATAATTACTAAGAATATGTGAGTGTACATAAGAGAGAGAGACTCGCTGTCACCCACACAGACAGAAGCAGAGAGTTTTTGTTGTTTTTATTTGACACATGTCTCAGATACAGAGCTGAGGGTCTGCAGGGGTAGGGAGAGGGGGCGGATCCTGGCAATTGCAAAGTGGGTGGAGCCTGGACTGTACTCTCAGCAGGAAGTGAAGCTTTTCCAGTAGAAGCTTTTGCAGCCTGCTTTTCTTTCGCGGGGAGGAAGGGTGCTCGTGCCGTCTGGGGCGTGGTCCGGCTCAGCATCAGCGTCCTCACCCCTCTCCCCAGTAGGCACGCCCACGCCCACCACATACACCTCCACCTCTGGGGCCACACCCACTCCCGGAGCCTCGTCTTCCTCGACCACGCCCACTCTAGACACCTCGATCTCTGGCTCCACGGCCGGGACCCCGCCTTCTGAGACCACGCCCACTCCGGACACCACGATCTCCGAAAGGAAGACCACGCCCACTCCAGGCACCCCGTTCTCCGGGGCCACGCCCACAGCAGACGCCTCACCTTCCTGGGCCGCACCCACACTCGGCACATCAATCGTTGGGATAACGGTCACACCCACTTCAGGCACCACCATCACACTCTCCTGTACCACACCCCCATTGGATGAGGCTATCTCACTCTCCTGTGCCACACCCCCATTGGATGAGGCTATCTTACTCTCCTGTGCCACACCCCCATTGGATGGGGCTATCTTACTCTCCTGTGCCACACCCCCATTGGATGAGGCTATCTTACTCTCCTGTACCACACCCCCATTGGATGGGGCTATCTTACTCTCCTGGACCACGCCCATGCTCCCCATGGAAGCCTTGCCCTCCTGGATCACCTTGGAGATACTTGTGTTCCCAGCAGGCACCTGGATCACCTTGGTGATGCTCCTGTCGCCAGTAGGCACCTGGATCACCTTGGTGACGCTCCTGTTCCCAGCAGACACCTTGCTGTCCTTGGCCACGCCTCTTTCGGCTGCAGGTGTCTTGCTCACCTGGACAGCACCGCTGTTCGCCATAGGAACCTGGCCCTCAGGAGTCCCAGATCGCTGTGCTGTAGATGCTTTGCTGTTCTGGGCCAAACCTCGTCTTTGAACGACCTGAGACATGAGAGCTTCCATCATCTGCTCTCTCTGGTCCTGAAGCAGGGAGGAGAGATGGACAATGAGTGTCTCACACACACACACACACACACACACGACACATGACACTGCATGCTGCACACACACACACCACACACACACACACAACACCCACCCACACATCCACACACACCTCACCTCACCATCCACACCACTCACACATCACACACACCACCACACACACTCACACCCACACACACCCCCTCTCCCCGCCCCACCCCCACCCCCCCCCCCCCCCTCCCAAACACCCACACACACCCAAAAGACAGGACTTATTTTACATAACGTAAGATATTCAAACCGCCTTTTGATGATCACCATTGATTCTCCAGCATCCAATCCTCCTCTTAAGTTGGAGGGTGATAATCGGTTTTGAGGAGGTAATTAAGTGCTCATCGACTTCAAGCAGTCTAAAGACCCATTCAGACCGCCAAGTAATTAGTTGGCTGGAGCTCGGCGGTTCAGTTATCCATTACTCCGTAGAAATTCTCTCGAACAAATTAAACGGCATCCTTATACTCTCAAGGCTGTGGTACCTGTTAAAATTAGTTCTGCGCTATAAAGCAATGCATGGTACAGGAAACAGAAAGAGGGCTCAAATGAGAATGCAATGCGTCAAATGCGCAGGGAGAGCTACAAAAATCTTCCACTATCTTGTCTCAAAATAGTAAAAAAAAAAAAATCATTTTTTTTTAAGTTAACAAATGATACAAATTAATTGCATACGAGGCTCCCGGCATGAAACCTAATGTTTCTCGAGGGAGTGCTGGACAGGCACACAGAGGAACAGCAAAAGTGGAAATTAAAACGCGAATGTGGGGTTTCCTCAACTTGCCCGGCCTCCTCCTCTGTCTTACTAACAGGCTGTAATTCCCTACAAAACACATTTAAAGTCACAACCACACTATGAGTTGGTTATGAAGCTTAAAACTCAACAGGCATCTTCCTACAGATCTTTCCTTAGGTTCCTGTTGCCTGGACAGGAAGCAGGAGACCTCTCCATCCCTACATCAACTTTCTCTCTGTCTCTCCTTCAGGGAGCCCCTGCAGCCACTGGTAGAGAAGCACTGCCTGAATGGCTTAACATACCAAGGCGAGCAATGTACACATGCAGCTGAATTCATTCACAAAATAGTATTGCTGTGATACGTGCTTTGGTATGTTTTAATTCACAGTCTAATCTTTTGAAGAGTAGGTTTTTTCAAATGTTCTTTTTTTTCCCAAAATGCTAAACCAGTGTTCTAGAACTCCATTGCTTTACTGTTATCTGTACTGATTGCTACATCAGCATTACAATGTTCAGTTAAGAACATTCCAATCACATACATGTGATCTTGCGCACTGTAAGGTTAATATAATCATTCTGAGTCTTGGTCACTTACTGCAGAAGGGGTCAGTTATAAAATTTGAAACTTTGACTAAAATGCCGTGTCTTTGATCGCCTTCTGGAAAATTCCCACACGAAAACTGCACGTGACAGACAAGGAACTGAAGAAAACCCAGCAGACCCCCCCTGACACTAAAAAAAAGAAAAGATGAAGAGTTTCTCATTCAAAGTCTGTAAATATCTCCACACATAATGAGCCCTCAGACGAGTCCCAAGTTCCCGCACACTACCCCGCCATCTCGCTAGCGTCGCCACGGTGACCCCGCCTACCTGTGTTGCCGCGGCAGCAGCCCGAGCCTTCAGGAGGAGCCTCCGGTAGCGCGGCGTGGGCTCGGAGGCGACGGCGAGGCCGCAGAGGGCCAGCGCCAGGCCCAGCAGGGCCAGGGAACCGGGCGTCCGCAGGGCGTGCATGCTTCTGTAGGGGAGAGTCTGGCCTGCACCGGGGCGTGACTGAGCTGGACCTGCGTCGGGGTGGAAGGCGGTGAAGTTCGGAAAACGGGGTGTCCCGGCGGCCCTTTTTAAAGGCCTCACCTCCCCCACCTTCCTCGGGTCACGCCGAGGGGGCCGGCTCCTCCCTTCCTCCCGGTAACCGCGGCGACGACGGAATCCCGCGCTTACGGAGTCACTTTCGCGGGCGCGGGGATCTTGTTGACATTCAGGAGTGCACCGCGATAGAAACTATTAGCCCACGCGGCGTCTGTCACTTCGCTAATGTAAAATACACACAACCGAAAAATGCCTGCATCGCAAAAAAAAGCCCCCTTGGCCCGGAAGAAAGGTGTGTGTGTGCGTGAGGGGGCCGGAGCAAGAGACGGAACATTCAATTACGAACCAGGTTATTGTCCTTCAAATCCTTTTTTTTTTTTGAGTGGGAGGAGGAGGAGGAGGAGGAGGAGGAGGAGAACAAAAGAGAAATCTCTGCGGCTGTTTGCGCAGCCACTAAGAGCCGAGCTGAGAGCTTTCCTCTCTGCGTCACGTGGCGAGGAAGACAGAGAGCGGACACCGGACACCAGAAGCACTCGCGCATGCATCCTGCCCGTCTGCTGAGCACACGAAAAAAATGTATTGATTTTTTATTTATTTATTTATTTTTTTGAAGATTATTCAGACAAGTCTGCGACTATACACTGACACAATACGCATACGCAGATCGCGCAGGCCTCCGCATTAATCATCTGTTTTCTTGGACTTGCATGATCAAGAAGTGGATGAATAAATAAAAAAAACAGAGTAAGCCTAGAATTAAACAATCGCAATCTACGGCCTATAGGTGTACGCACAAAATCATGTCTAACTTAACACATTTGTACATGATCACATTGCACATTAGTGCGTATGTATGTATGTATGTATGTACAGTGTATGTACAGTATATGTATGTATTTATGTACAGTGTATGTATGTATGGATGGATGGATGTATGTATAGCATATGTATGTATGTATGGATGGATGTATGGATTTATGTATAGCATATGTTTGTATGTATGTATACTTGTATGTACAGTGAATGTATTTATGTATGTATGCGCATGAGTGTGGATGTTCATCTCAGCAAGGGTATCTACGTGTAGCCATATAATAGTGAAGGTGGGCATGTGTGTGTGTATATGCGGGTGTGTGTATCTGGATGAAGGATCAGTGTCTGCAGACTGCTGAGCCGTGTGTCTCAAACTTTATGTTTTTAATTTCAGCCGGCAGCAGTTTTTATTATTTTTAATTCCGAAGTTCATCTCTGGCCGGAGGATCAATTTTCCTAATTTGCCGTTCTTCACCGTTCCTGTCGTGGAACAAACTTCAGCCTCACAAATTTAATTTCCTGACTGGAATGAGACAACATCGCTCGAGCACAGAGCACAGAAGAAACTGAAACTCACTTAAAAAAAAAAAAAAAAAAAAACGATTTAATGGGATGCTCCGTGGCGGACTTCTCATAAATTACACCAGCTAGTTCTGACCCCGAGACAGTGTTTCAGAACGCGTCTGTCGCGAGTGACATTGTGTTTGTCCACATCAACGGTTTCTCAGCTGCAACGTGGCTTTGGCGTTCATCCTGACGAAGGCAGCGCACGTTGTGGCGCTTGGGAGATGACCCCACAATTTTTTTTAAAAAGGGGAGATGTCACGCAGGAGGTCGATGGTTGTCTATAAATCAGGGGTGACCAACCCCGTCACTCGAGATCCACCATCCTGTAGGTTTTCATTTCAATCCTAATTTGGCACACCTGACTCTACTGATTGGCAGCTCGAGGAGATCTCCAGCTGTCCAATGAGGCGATGCTCTGTTAGGGTTGGAGTGAAAACCCCATTGTACGGGATGGTAGATCTCCAGCCCTAACTTGCTGACCTGGCCAATGCTCGCTGGGTGAACTTGGCTTTATGGGCCTCATTCACAATACATGCGTACGATCACATTTTGATCGTAGCCTGTGTGTAAGAACGTTTCCAAGAACATTTCAGCATTCATCTTTTTTTTTTTTCTTACCTGTATTTGCGCGTGGCTATTTCCTTATGCTAATCACATGAACATGGCAACGAATATAATGAGGGCCCCATCACCGTGAATTATTTCTGATTTGGAATAAAACATGGCAAAACAGCCTTCACCAGAGCCCTGGAAGATATGCGTTCCATTTTACCCGTTAAGATGCACATTCTCACTGAGAAGAAGAAAAAAAAAACTGAGAGGCAGGAGTCAAAATGTCTATTTAATTTAAAGTTTAGCGAGAAATTAATTAACAAATTCCACCATTTAATCAAAAATAAGAAAATTACTTTCCTCTAAACCTAAACCGAAAAACCTCTGAAGAAAACCTGCGCAGAATAATTGAATTCTTTGTATTTCAAGACTCGCAGAAAGATCTCACAGAACACTTTGAAAACATAAAATATTAAGCTGAAATTTACAGATAACATGCCACCACAGTGAATGTACACGAATCCTGCGTGATTTAAGTGCTGTACAGCTGCTAAGAAGGCTCACATTTTTTCAGATAATTATGGAAATTTAGCAAGACTGACTTATAGTAAGAATATGGTTAGAGTTTGACTGCGTGGTTGGAAGGTAACAATGTGCTATTACACAGTATTTTTCCAAAAATACAATAAACAAATGGTTGTAGTGTCACCCGTGTGGAAAATAGCCTGCTGGAAGTATACTATAGTATAACGTAGCATACCTGATGGATAAATTATGTTCATATAATTGTGCTTCCGATATGCTTAAGTGTACTATTTTTTCCACATGAGCGTACGGGGATATGCCCTAGCTGAAATAAAGTGCTGTGGAAAAAGCCGTCTGGACACTGTAGCGAAATAAATATTTGCTGTTCAATTACACCACATTACGCTCGGAGTTTTAATTTCACACCCAGCTGAATCGCGTACTTGAGATGAGCTGCACTATCGTTGCCAGACCAGATCCCGTCCACTCAGCTCTCTACTGCCATCCTGTGGTCATGTTGGAAATGAGACTCTCCGGAGCTGCTTCCTGTTTCTGTAGTGCAGGATTCTTCGGATGCAGTTGTGATACAAGTGTGTGAGCAAAGTGTACGATATGGCCATCACTTTTTATTTTGTCGCTGGTAGGAGGAAATTAGATTTTAAGTCTAAATATAAGACATAAATACTTGTTATGATTGACTTATTTTTGGGTTTTTTTGCGATTCAGTCTATTCGGGGCCCCCACCCCCCCCTTTCTTGCACTACTGTTTCATGCAGACATGGCAGCGACTGATGACGGTTTCCAAGTTTGGCCTCTTCACCGTTTGACTAACTGGCTTCCTGCACGAGACAAAAACAATATTGTATTTAATACGGCGAGGGACTGTGCAGAACACAATACAATTAAATACAGGACTGTACTTAAACTAAAACACAGGACTCTATTGGACTGAAGGCAGGACGGTACATGCAGTGATATATTTCAACAGACCACAGATTTCTAAAACACTTAACACAATACAATACTGAAGATAAACATAGATGTGTTTATCCAGAGGAGCAGCCTGGAGCAGTGGTCAGAGCAGCAGTGTGAATCAGTGGACAGAGCAGCAGTGTAGATCAATGGTCAAAGCAGCAGTGAGGATCAGTGGTCAGAGCCCCAGTGTGGATCAGTGGTCAGAGCAGCAGTGTGGAGCAGTGGTCAAAGCAGCAGTGTGGAGCAGTGGTCAGAGCCCCAGTGTGGATCAGTGGTCAAAGCAGCAGTGTGGAGCAGTGGTCAGAGCAGCAGTGTGGAGCAGTGGTCAGAGCAGCAGTGTGGAGCAGTGGTCAGAGCAGCAATGTGGATCATTGGTCAGAGCAGCAGTGTGGAGGAG